>NC_134872.1:4803908-5081408 GCF_049852395.1 Peromyscus maniculatus bairdii | reverse complement strand
GCTGCTAGCGCACAGAGCTGGCAGGACAGTCACAGCCACGGCAGCACCGTGACAGACACCTCGGAGTTGTTTCCTATTTTCTCCAGGGCACATGCTTGTTTTTAAATCAGGGGAAATACAGGGGTTTTTTTTGTTTTTGTTTTTTTTTGTTTTTTGTTTTTTTAAAACCCATGTTTGTAAACATGAGACTAGCTGAGGCTAAGCCACTGCCGTGGGCTAAAGAACCAAAGTGTAGAACCTCCTTCCAGTGAAGTCACATTTAAGCCAGGGCAGGTCTGAATGCACCTGGGGAATGCAGGCAGCTTGGGAGGGACCATCCTTCCTCCAGGAATTACAAGGTCTCACTTAAGGCTCAAAGGGCCCCGAAGAGTTAGCAAACCAGCTTGATGCTGTCCAGGACGCAACAGGCTAGGACTCGGTCCAGAAACAGGACCTGGCACACAGCAGGTACCTTAATGAAAGTTGGCCGATTGACTGCATGAAGTCCCTTGAGAGCAAAGAGACAGTTCTGAGCCGAGGAGCAGGCAGCCCGCACAGACAGGCTTCCTCACAGCCTGTTTGGGGCCCAGGTACACACGCAGGAAAGCAGGCGGGTTTGTGTACACCCGTGATCCCAACACGTGACAGCTCGAGGGGAAGACAGCGACCACAATTTTAAAGTCAGCCAGGGCTACACAGCAAGGCTGTCTCCAAAGACCAGAAGGTCTAGTCTAGGAAGGCTCTCATCTGTGCTGTGCTCCTCGGCGATGCGGCCCAGTAAGGGCTTCAAAAATAATAATAGATACATAAGTAAAAAAATAATTCCAGGAGTCTCCAAAAGCTTCAGCACTACCCACAGCTGAGTATCTGCCCTGGAACTGGGGGACACACACACTGGGGTGCTGGGAGCCCTGTGCACTCAGCAAGCCTTCTCCCACCAAGCTCCACCCCCAGCCCTCTTTCCCATCCTTGCAATCCTCCTGTCTCCACCTCCTGAGTAGCTGGGATGACGGGTCTGTGGCACCACATCCAGCTGGGAGCGAGATTTTCTTTTAAATACCCTGCATCCCAGACATTCCCAGGTCCAGCTTGAACACTGGGAATGTGCAGGGAGGGGCCGCGGAGAAGGCTCAGCCGTTAAAAGAAGTACTGCTCTTGCCGAGGACCCAAGCTCGGTTCACAGCATCCATGTTGGGCAGCTCATAATCACATAAACTCCAGCTCCCGGGGCATCCAATACCTTCTTCTGGACTCCATGTACCCCGACACACACACACTCACACACACACACACACACACACACACACACACACACACACACACACTTATAATTAAATCCAGCCCCAGGTGGATCCAATACCCTCTTCTGGTCTCCAGGGGTATCTGTACTCACCTTCGCCATGCCTCCCCCTCCCCACTCATAATTAAATTCTTTTTTCCTAGACAGGGTTTCACTATGTAGTCCTGGCTGTCCTGGACCTTGCTTTGTAGACCAGGCTGGCCTCTAACTCAGAAATCAGCCTGCCTCTGCCTCCTGAGGGCTGGGATTAAAGGCATGGGCCTTTACACCTGGCATTAAATCTTTTTTAAAGAGAAAGGCAGAGAATACACAGGGTGTGCTGGAGCTGTAACCCATCTGTCAGAACCCTAGGTTTGACCCCAGCATGGGGGTTGGGGGGGGCTACTCTGAGGAGGCAGAGTTGTGAAAATATCCAGTTAGTGATGGATCAGGGGCCAGGGAGCATGCTCCTGACGTTCCTGCCCCAGGGACCCTCATCTGGGAACCTGGGGCTCCTCACACTTCTGCCCATACTTCTTAGAGTCCTGGTCTCCATTACCCACCCTCCAAGATATGTTAGGTAAGGATAGAAAGTGACAGAGAGCGCTACAGGAGAAGGCGGGGCCCCTCAACCCTGACTACCTTACCATGGGGTGACCCGGTCCAGAGGTGCGGAGACACACCCCCAAAAGTGACCCCAGGGCTTCATGGGCAGCAAAGGCTTCTGACAAATGCCTCTTCAAGATTTAGTTTACGGGCTGGAGGGATGGCTCAGAGGTTTAGAGCACTGGCTGCTCTTCCAGAGGTCCTGAGTTCAATTCCCAGCAACCACATGGTGGCTCACAACCATCTGTAATGAGATCTTGCACCCTCCTCTGTATACATAATAAATAAATAAATCTTTAAAAAAAAAAAAAAGATTTAGTTCACCTGTACTCCCAGCTCAATCCCTGGGCCCTGCAGCCACCCTGAGGGCACTAAGAGGTCTCCAGGAGGCCAGATGGGTCCACCCTGCATTCTCAGGGCCACCTTCCTCTAGCCAACGGCCTGGAGCCACATCAACCCTCGCCCTCCTCCTCCTCCCTGATCTGCAGCTCTGGCCTTTGTCTCTCCACCTGGGTGAGGGGCGAGGCCAGCCACAGCCACGCTTCCCTGCCAGGAACAGGTGTGGGCCTGCTTCCCTGAGTCCCAACCACCTCCAGGATCCACTCCCCAGACCCCTCCCAGCCTCCCAACCCAGTTAATATACAATCTTCATGGGACCTCTAATTACCCAAGAGGTTTTAACTGGCTGTCTCAAGTGCTCAGGCCTCTACCAGCGTTTCCTGGCCTCTACGTTTCCTGGCCTCTACCGGCATTCCCTCGCCTCTACCAGAGTTCCCCCCCCCCCCACCTCCCCAGCGGGCCCAGCCTTCTGTCTTCAATTCATGTCACAGACTAAACAAATGCCAGACTCTGGGCACTGAGAGAGGCCCAGGAGCTCCATCACCCCGGCCCCAGGGCTCAAGACCCTGGGCACCAACAGCCTCAGGAAAGGCTGCAGGACCAGAGTTAAGGATGGAGGCAGACTGACTCTGAGTAAGACCCAGAGAGCCTCTAAGAGCCGCTTCCAGCCCCGGGGATGCAATTAAAATGCAGTATTGAAGACTGAGGTAGAGCTCAGTGGCATAGCACGGGAACCTGCCTGACAAATGCACCTAGCATGCACAGTTAGCATGCCTCAGACCAGCTTGCAGTTAGCATGCCTCAGACCAGCATGCACAGTTAGCATGCCTGAGAATGCAGTTAGCATGCCTCAGACCAGCATGCAGTTAGCATGCCTGATAATGCACAGTTAGCATGCTTCAGACCAGTATGCACAGTTAGCATGCCTGAGAATGCAGTTAGCATGCCTCAGACCAACATGCCCAGTCAGCATGCCTCAAACCAGCATGCAGTTAGCATGCCTGAGACCAGGGTCCAACTTCCAGCTCTGCAGAAAAGGAAGCAGAGGCATGCAGACCCCGGTTCAGTCTGACCGAACATGCAGGCTCTTGGAGTCTAGCTGCCAAGTTTGACCTTTTTTGCTTATCTGTCTGCCTTGTTTTTTGTTTTTTGGTTGGTTGGGTTTTTTTGAAGACAGGCTCTTTGTAGCTCAGGCTAGCCTTCAGCTCCTTATATAGCAGAGGTTGTCTTTCAATTCAGGATCCCCCCTGCTACCACTTCCCACGTGCTGGGGTTACAGACCCTACTCCACAGGACTATGGAGACCCTAGGGATGCTGCAGCTTGGGACTGGAGAGTCCACTTGGGTACAGTGAGTTACTACAGTGCGGCCACTCATTCTTCCGCAGCTGGAAGGCGGCTCCCTTCCTCTTCACAGGTCTCCAGCACAGTGCAGCCCCCACGAGGGCACAGCTGACTCACTAACCCTGCCAGTGCCTGCCCTGCCCTGCGAGTGAGTGTTAGCTGGGCCTACGGGGAGCCCGATGCCCACCAGAGAACGTCTGAAAACGTCACAGAAAGAACAGGGCTAATTCTGCCCTGGAAGGTGGGGTCTCAGCTTTCAAAAGAGGCCCCTTTGGGCTAGGTCTCAGAGGGTGGGACAGATTTACTCAGGCGGGCCGGCAGGAGCCACACAGGAGCAAAGGTAAAGAGACCAGGGGGGCGGTTCCAGGAAATGCACCTGAACTTCTGGCGAGGTGAGCTCAGATTAGGCCTAGGCCAGCACACCAGGCCAGGCTGTCCATCTTTTTTTTTTTTTTTTAAGGATTTATTTATTATGTATACAGTGTTTTTGCCTGCATGGCAGAAGAGGGCACCAGATCTCTTTACAGATGGTTGTGAGTCACCATGTGGTCGCTGGGAATTGAACTCAGGACCTCTGGAAGAGCAGTTGGTGCTCTTAACCTCTGAGCTATCTCTTCAGCCCATTTGTCCATCTTTTGGGGGGAGTTTCATAGGAAGGGGCTCCCTGGGGTCAGGGCCCTGAGACCTGCCCTGAGGTCCACGTGGACTAAAAGTAGCAAGCAGCTCCTGGGGCAGGAAGACGGTACACAGGGAACAGGGGAGCCGAGGCTGGCAGCATGGCTCGAGGCTTAAGAGAGCGGGCCTCTCTGGAAGAGGACCTGAGTTCACCCCCCAGCACCCACAAGATAGCTCACACCCGTGGGGACCCGACTACGCTCTCTTCTGGCCTCCACAGTCACTGAGCACCCACATGGTAATAATATGACATACTTGCAAGCAACACCATACACATAAAATAATTTGAGAGAGAGAGAGAGAGAGCATGCAGAGGGATTCCCAAATGAGGGAGCCTGCCTGAGGGTGGGAAAAGGGACCTTAGACCCTTCCCTTGGCTCTGTTAATCCTCAAGGTGCTTAAACAACATCCACCCAGTGCTCAATCCCGAGTCAGAAACATCCACAAAAGAAGTGGCTATTTTCCCAAAATGCTGCAGAGCTTGGGGGGAAGGGGGTTCCCACCTCGGGCTTCACCCCCCCACACACACACACACCCTGTTCCACAGCAGAATGTGAAGTGCTGACTGTGGACCTCCCCTGTATGGGGCCCTGGCACTGCTCAGATGCTGGCCCAGATGTGTGTGGCTCCACCCCTCTTCTCCGGGTAACTGCAGAGGAGAAACCTGATGGGGAGGTGTGTGTAGGAATCCACATCTGACCCAGGAGGTGTGTAGGAGAGCCTGAAGGATGCTGGGAGGGGGAAGGAATGCTGGAACTCCCATCTCAGCCTCCTCCGGCAAAGAGGCCCTTGTGGGTTCTCCTCCCTACGGCTCACTGAATTCCAGCCACCAGTGGAGAAACCCAGTGAGCCAGAAGCTTCCCACCTGCCCGACCAGTGTAGGGCTAGCCTGGGACCGAGGATACCCCACACACAGTTCCAAGGTCCCCACAGGAGGCACCCTCTGGGCAACTGAGTGTTGCTGGGAAAGATGAGGCCACAGAACATAGTCCCTCCCGCCCTCCTCGCCCCCGACCCCACCCCACCCTACCTTCCTCCCCCCACCTCCCCCCCCCACCCCGACGCGCGCAGGCGCACGCCAGCACTGAATGGGGCAAAAGGACCAGACCCTGGCCTGCACTCTCTCCATGTCTCCAGCAGCAAGGTGCCCAAGGGGCTCTCTAAAAAGATACAGGAACTCCACCCTCTCCTGGCTCAGAGGTCTGGCCCCAGCCTGGGACAGAATCGATTGCCTGCTTATCCAGCCTAGACCCTGGGGGGTGGCAGTCAGAATTAATTAATGTTTGTAAAGTGCTCTGGAGAACCTGGGACCAGGGGCGCCAGAGTTGCTGCACAGGAAATTGACGGGGAGAAGGGGCGGGGAGGGGGGAGAGGGGGGCCAGCTGGCCGAGACCTGGGTTGCCTGGACCGGGAGGGTAAAGAAAACACTCCTACTAAAGCCGGGATGCGACACAAGGTGAGTGAGAAAGTTCAACCCATCAAAAGCCGATTCAGGATGGGGCGATAGGGATGAGTGCCAGGCTGCAGTCGGAGCCAACCCTAGCACCCCACCCCCAACCCCAGCCAAGCACACCCAGGCCCTCTCCAACTCAGGCCCCAGACACCTGCCACCAGCACCACCCCAGGACCACTCGCAGAGGAAGTTCAAACCCCTCAGGCACGACCGAAGAAAAGGAGTGTGCCAGAAGTGGCGGGCTCAGTGGGCCCAGACGCCTCCTGCGAACTCCCCAGGGCGCCCAACTACTACCTGAGCAAACAGCGCACTTCCTTTCTCTAAGAGAGGGAGGCCAGTGCCCCCTCGCTTCTGGAGACTAGGGCGCCCAAGCCCGCCATCGAGGGGCAGGGGACTGGGCATCAAGAGACACGCAGCTGGTACGGCGGCCCCGACGCCCCCCCCCTTTGCCCTAGGCTCACTCACCCCAAAGTGCTGATGAAGCCATTGACTGAGCCCTCGGCGTATAGGGACACTATGTCCCCGATGTGAAGAAAGCTGGACATTTCGTTCATGGCTTTGGCCCTCCGGGGCTCGAGGTGGCAAGATTGCCCACGAGCGAGCTGCCAGGCTCGGCGCAGAGGACTGCAGCGCGCTGGGCGGAGAGGGGCGTTGTGCCACCTCGCAGCCCGGCGATCGGGACGATCGGGGCAGCCAGGACAGGCTGGCGGCTGCCCTGGCCCCCGGAGCGCGAGGAGGCGCGGTGCGGCCCGGGTCCGGGTGAGGAGGTGCCCGCGTCTCTGCGCGCCCACAGTCCTCCAGCCCGGCCCGGCCCGCGCGTACCTGCAGCTGGGAAGGAGCAGGAAGTCTGGGGCCGCCACACACATGCAAATCCCGCCTGGGAGGCGGGGAGGCCACACCCCGGCCCGCCCCCGCTGCAGCTCCCACGTGCACCCGCGCCCGGGGCTCTGCCTCCCCGACAGCGTGCGCGCGCGCCTGGATCCCCAAAAGTGCTCGGAGCGCCACCAGAGGACCCCGGGATCTAGCGTGCCCCCTAGACGGCTGTCCACTGGCACCGCGCTGCTCTTCGCGGCTCTCCACCCTTAGAGGTGGCCCACGCGTGGCGGAGCACACCGGGAACTTGGCCACGGTCACCCTGCGGCTACCGCGCCCAGCTGAGAGCCGTCTTGAGCCTAGACGCACGCTCAAGCCCTTAGCGTTGCAAATCAGGATTCATTTCTCTCGACATGAAAAGCCTTTTCATTGCACAATAGAAAGTGCTTGGACTTGGAGGGGAAATGAAGCAATGGGGTGGGTTTTATTTTTGTTGTTGTTGGGTTTTGGTTTTTTTTTTTCTCTCTCTCTCTCTCCTTTCTGTCTCTCTGCATTCCTTTGTACAAAGAGATCCAACTTCCGAATCAGTTCAGCCGCTCCCTCTCCGGGAGGAACTGACTCCAATTTCTCTTGGCTCCTTCTGTCTTTCCTTTAAAATAAATAATAGTGAAAGGGGGAAGAACATGAACTCCTCTAGTTAACAGTGCACCCCTGCGCCCACAGAAGCGAGTTCCCGTAGCCGGCCGGCTGGGGCAGCGCGCCAGGCCCTTGCTCACAAAGTTCAACCCTCAAACTCATCCCCAAGTCGCCTACTTTCTGTTCTGCGCCACGGAGCCTGGGCGTTTTTGCTTCGGAGTCTTTGGTTAGAACTCCTGAGATAAGAGTGCCCCCTGACACCCCCGTCGGTCACGTTTGCTCCCTCCCTCCCCCACCCCACCCCCGTGTTTCCTGAGGGGCGGGAGTGGGGGCGTTTGTCCCTTGAAGAAAAGAAGGAGGGGACTCGAGACAGAAGCAGGAAGAGACCCAGGAGGGGTGGAGACAGCCGGCAGCCGTGGGACAGCTGCTGACCTGGACAGAGAAGCCTAGCGCTCCTCGAGTGTGTGCGATTTTTACCAAGACCCTCAGAGCCGATGATAGTGGTTATCCAGGCCTTTAAGGGGGAAGTAGAGGCAGGAGGACCAGGAGTTCCTGGCGACATAGTAAGTCCGACTCTGACTCAAAAATTAAAAACAAAAACCAAAACCCGGCCTGGAGAGACGGCTCCGTGGTTAAGAGCTCTTCCAGAGGATGAGGGTTCCGGTCCCAGTATGCACATGGCAGCTCACAACTGTCTGTAACTCCAGTTCCAGGGGATCCAACACCCTCACACAGACACACAGGCAGGCAAAACACCAACGCACATAAAATAAAAATAGGCCAGGCAGTGGTGGTGCATGCCTTTAATTCCAGCACCCAGGAGGCAGAGGCAGGTGGATCTCTGAGTTCAAGGCCAGCCTGGTCTACAGAGCGAGTTCCAGGACATCCAGGACTACACAGAGAAATGCTGTCTTGAAAAACCAAAAACTGACTAAATAAATAAAGATAAAAACGGGGTCTGGAGAGATGGCTTCACAGTTAAGAGCACTTCCAGAGGATGTGGGTTCGGGTCCCAGCACCCACAAGGGGGCTCACAACTGTCTGTAACTCCAGTTCCAGGGGACCTGACACCCTCTTCTGGCCTCCGCAGGCACCAGGTACACTCCTGGTGCAAGATGTACATGCAAGCAAAACACCCATATACATAAAACAAATCAATAAAAGCATATAAAGACCCCAGAACTTGAATCGGGCACCACCTCCAGATTTCTGAGTTCTGTTTCTCTAGCACCCACAGTCCCGTCAATTTTACATCTGACCTTGACCTCATGCCTTCGTCCAGATATATCAGAAACAATACTTTCACAAACAATACTTTGAATGTTTGCCCTAACCTACTCGGTTGCTTTTTTAAAACAAAAACCAAGGTCTCGTGTAGCAAAGGCTGTAAAGGGAAGTGGTTTTTTTGGCTTACAGATTACAGTTGGTCCTCATGAGAAACCAGGGCAGGAACCTGGCCGAAGGAACTGAAGCCGAGGCCGTGGAGGAGCGCTGCTCACTGGCTTGCTCATCCTGCTTTCTTATACGACCCAGGCCCACCTGCCCAGGGTGGCATCGCCCACAGAAGTTGGAGCCCTCCTATATTAATCATTAATCAAGAAAATGTCCCCTAGGCTTGTCCACAGGCCCATCTGGTGGAGGCATTTTCTCAGCTGGGGGTCCCATTTCCAGATGTCCACAGCTGTGTCAAGTTGTCAAAAACTATATGGCTCATGGATGAAATAAGTTGTAACTATAGTTTTGAAAAAAAAAATCTTCTCTAGTGGACTCTCCCAAAAAGAGAAGCACCTGACAGCCCAGTCACACACAGGTTTCTGGGAACTGCAGTCTAAGGCCCTGCACTCACCAGCGTCTGGTGTAACCAGGGCTTCTGGGGTCTCAGACTGTGACATCGTAGGAAGGACCAGCCCTGGGATAGCTCCTCTTGGGTCTCATTCTTCCCTGGGGTTCCAGAGGGGGAAATATGCATTCATTCCAGATGCGTTTGTTAAAGTCCTACTGTGGTGGTTTGAATAAGAACGGCCCCATAGCCTGGAGGTGATAGAGCACGTCTTTAATCCCAGCTCTCGGGAGGCAGAGGCAGGAGGATCTCTGTGAGTTCCAGGACAGCCAGGGTTACACAGCGAAACTCTGTCTAGCAAAGCAAAACTAAAACAGCCCCACAGGTTCACACACCTGAATGCCCGTCACCAGGGGAGGGGCTTTTGATAGGATTAGAAGGACTAAGATTAGTTGTTGTGGGAAGTGTGTCCCTGGAGGTGGACTTTGATGTTTCAAAAGTGAAAGCAGGCCCAGTCTGTCTGTCTGTCTCTCTCTCTCTCTTTGTCTCTGCCTCTCTCTGTCTCTATCTCTGTCTCTGTCTCTCTCTGTCTCTGTCTCTCTCTCTGACTTCCTGTCTCTGTCTCTCTCTGTCTCTCTGTCTCTTTCTCTGTCTCTCTCTCCCTCTCTCTCTCCCCCTCTCTCCCTCCTTCCCTGTCTGTCTATCTGTCTGTCTCTCTCTCTGTATCTGCCTCTCTCTGTCTCTATCTCTGTCTCTGTCTCTCTCTGTCTCTGTCTCTCTCTCTGACTTCCTGTCTCTGTCTCTCTCTGTCTCTCTGTCTCTTTCTCTGTCTCTCTCTCCCTCTCTCTCTCCCCCCTCTCTCCCTCCTTCCCTGTCTGTCTATCTGTCTGTCTCTCTCTCTCTGTATCTGCCTCTCTCTGTCTCTGTCTCTGTCTGTCTCTGTCTCTATCTCTGTCTCTCTGTCTCTGTCTCTCTGTCTCTCTCTGTCTCTGCCTCTCTATGTCTCTCTCTGACTTTCTGTCTCTGTCTCTCTCTGTCTCTCTGTCTGTCTCTCCCTCTCTCTCTCCCCCCTCTCTCCCTCCTTCCCTGTCTGTCTGTCTGTGGATCAGGATGTAGCTCTCAACTCCTTCTCCAGCACCATCCTGCCATGCCTGCCGCCATGATGATAATGAGCTAAACCTCTGAAACTGTAAGCAAGCCCCCAATTAAATGCTTTCTTTTATAAAAGTTGCCTTGGGGGGAGGAGGCCCTAGAGAGATGGCTCGGTGGTTAAGAGCACTGGTTGCTCTTCCAGAGGTCCTGAATTCAATTCCCGGCACCCACATGGTGGCTCACAACCATCTGTAATGAGATCTGGCGCCCTCTTCTGGCCTGCAGGCAGAACACTGTATACATAATAAATAAATCTTTAAAAAATAAAATAAAAAAGTTGCCTTGGTTGTAGATTCCCTTCACAACAACAGATGGATGATTAAGACACCTACTATGTGCGGGGCCTCTGCTCCTCACCAGTTCCTGAGCAAGCCCGCCTTTTTCTCCTTCCGTGAGCGAAGAGGATGAAAAGCCATGGGTTGAACGCTGGCTCTCTGGTGACCACTCCAGACTCCCACCTCCCCGGTCCTTCTCTGGAGACCCAGAAAGATGTCACCACAATTCTGTCACCATCTCACAGCCAGGCAGAGGAAGTGCCTCCACCCCGGGCCTCCACGTCCCCATCAACCAAGAAAACGGTAGGCAGGCAGTAGGGAGCACTCCTCCCCATCCCAGTGAGAGGTCTGAGGAGGGAGACGCTCTGCCAGCCTCTGCTTCTGGGAATTCTGGAACCCGAGTCGGTTTCTACAGCAGCACCCGGGGCTCAGGCCGGTTGTCTGCTCCCGTCAAACCTGCCCCACTGTGAGCTCCTCCGTGAGTTCTGAGGTGGTAGTGTTTAAAGAAAAGTTCAGTCAGTTTAAAAAAAAAAGCTGCAGACTTTGGGTTGGAGTGCAGTTGAGCGGTAGGGTGGGCTAACCATCTGGGATCCCAGCCCCCAAAAACCCCTCTGTAAAGAAAAACCAGATGGACTCCGAGCTAGCTCAGTCCATGGCCCTGCAGCTTGAAGCTCTCCAGTCGCTCCCAGACAGTACAGTCTGCAGAACCCAGCCCAGTGGGCTGGACCCCCAACCCCCGACCTTCTCTCCCTCCCCAGTCTCTGCAGATACCAGGCTTGCCTTCAAGAAGGAAGCATGCTGTGGCCCAGGAGTGGGTCTGGGGACACGGCCATCCATAGAGTGTTTCCTAGCAGCCACGAAGCCCTGGGCTCCAGCCCTGTACTACATCAGTCAGGCCTGGCGTTATCTCAGCACACAACGCGTAGAGAGGCAGGAGGATCGGAAGTTCCTCAGCTACAGAGCAAGTTCTAAGGCAGCCGAGGTCACCAGAGACACTGTCTTAAGGAAGAGGGAAAGGCAAGAGTCTAGGAAAGCCATGTGGCACAAAGGGTCCAGGAGAGCCATGTGGCACGCACCTCTACCCAATTCGAGCCATTCTTGAGGCTGAGACAAGGACAACTGTGAGTTCCAGGCCGGCCTGGGCTATGAAGTAAAGACTCTGCCTCAATTGATGTCTCCAGCATCAAAACATGCTGGACATGGTGCTATATATCCTCAATTCCAGCATTTGAAAGTCAGAAGGATCTCTTTGAGTTCAAAACCAGCCTGGTCTACAAGGTGAGTTCTAGACCAGCCAGGGCTACACAGACACAGTGAGATCCCGTCTTTAAAAAAAAAAAAAGGAAGCCAGCACAGGCCTAGGTGGCTCCACAGCTAAGAGTACTTGTTGCTCTGGCAGAGGACACATGTGGTGGCTCTACCCCGCCTCCAAAGGCCTCAAAGACAAAATGAGGTGCCGGTCCACCAAAGTTCACCCAAGGGAACCAACGAGTTTATTCGGCTTACAGACAGAGCATGGGTGACCATGAGCAGCCACAGAAGGTCTGTACACTGCACAGTTGATAGCTTCCCTGTGACTAAATCAGGGGTTCTCAACCTGTGGGTCACGGCCCCTTTGGGGAGGTTCACATGTCAGGTATCCTGCATATCTGCTATTGACATTACAATTCATAACAGAAGCAAAATTACAGTTACAAAGTAGCAACAAAAATAATTTTATGGCTGGGGGTGGTCACCACAACATGAGGAACTGTATTAAAGGGTCACAGCATCAGGAAAGTTGAGAACCACTGTCACGGATGGAGTCCCCTCCCCTCAGCCTTCACACTTACATCCTCTAGCCTTCCCCCAAGACACGGGCAACTGGGGTAGAATTGCGTACATCTGATTGGGAAGGGCAGCTGGATAGTCGCGAGGGTCCCACGGCCTTCCATCCCGTCCTCCTGTGAGAGAAGGGAACGCATCAGCACGCCCAGCAGAACTCCCTATGGTGGAGGGTGCCCGGCTTGGAGGACAGTCCTACACAGCATCAGCCATCCATAACTCCAGTCTGGAGATCTGATGCCCTCTTCTGACCTTCTCAGGGACCAGGCATGCATAAGGTGCACATACATGCATACAAAGTACTCGCACACTTAAACAAATCTGAAAAACTTTCAAGAGAGAAAGAGAACATAAAGCAGATTTGCTTTTATTGTAGGGAACGGGCATCATCAGCTTCCTGGGAGACGCTCCTGGCTGGCCACGCAGGGTTGTGGCTCCTGAGGGGACATCCTCACCAGCACTTGTGACCGCCTCTTCAATTACCATCCAGTCTCCAGTCTTCCACTACCAGAGACCACGTGGCTGTGGTATTGTCTCTCCTTTCTGCTTCCCACCGTGAACTGAGGTCCTGCATGGAGTAGGTCTGTCTCCTCCCTCTGTGTCCTCAGGGCAGACACACGGAAAGGTTTTGTGAATTAGGTGGAGCTGAACTGGAAAGGACAGAGACAGTGGGAAAGGATGCAAATGAACCCAGAAACCAGAAGCCAGACCCCCAGCTCCCTGGGAACCCCAGCTCCCTGGGAATTCCTGGCTTGGGTGTGACAGCCCCCATTGGGGGAGGAGCTGCAGGAGATGCCTGAAGGAGCAGGGAAGGAGAATGGTGATCCAACTCTTCTGAGACCCAGGAAGGAAGTTGCCACTGTCCCCAAGGCAATATGTCAGCCTGGTGCAGGGCCCAACCTCAATGGCTGGGTGTCTCCTCGCACCTGATGGTCCCATCTCCCAGAGGAACCCCTCCCAGAGAGCAAGCAAAAGGGATGGAGGATCCTGCCAGGAGTGCCAAATAGGATTCCCAGAAGCCAGACTTGACTGAGGATCAAACTCAAGGCCTCATGCATGCTAGGCAAATGTGCTACCACTGTGCCACACCCTAGACATCCTTTTGTTTGTTTGTGGGTTTTTTGTTTGTTTGTTTGTTTGTTTGTTTTTGGTTTTTCAAGACAGGGTTTCGCTGTGTAGCCCTGGCTGTCCTGGATCTCACTCTGTAGACCAGGCTGTCCTCGAACTCGCAGAGATCCACCTGCCTCTGCCTCCTGAGCGCTGGGATTAAAGGTGTGCGCCACCGCCACTGGGCTTATCGTTTTAAACTTTATATGGAGAGACGGGGTCTCCGGTGTGTTACCCAGGCTAACCCGAAACCTGGTCTGTAACCCAGGCAGACCTTGAACTTGTGATCCTCTTGCATCAGCTTCTGTAGCCGCTGGGACTGCCGGCCTCCGTTACCAAGCCCGGCAATTCCACACAGTCTTCCATTCCAGACAATGTGAGTGCAGCGCTCCAGCAGAAGCAAGAAAATGTTCAGAAATCACAGCCAAGTTCTAAGTGTCCACGGGCAGACCCTGCGGGCAGCCCACCGGTGCTGCCCATCCAGGCTGGGATGAGGAGGCCTGGGGGTGGGGCTCCGACTTCTCCCGGGATTCTGAAAAGGACAGTGGTATGGGGGTGCAGTCTGGAACCCGTTTCCTGCACCAGCGTCCCCCCACAGCCCACACACAGTCCCGGGGACCCGACCCAGCTCTGCGGTGTGGTGTTGTAAAAGGTGCAGAACCCTCTGGGACCCAGGGTCCTCCCGGTGAACAGGTTTCATGTCACTCCCGCCCCAGGTGTCGCCATGGCCTGGGACAGATGACAAGTTGTTCTCAAGGGTTCCTTTACCCCTTTCTTTCTTTCCTTTTTTCCCCATATTTTTTATTAAGAATTTTTTTTACATACCAATCACAGATCCCCCTCTCCTCCCTCCCGCCCCTCCCGCCTTCTCTCCCTACCCCTTACTTTGACTGACAGCAGGATCAGGAGTGGGGAGAAACCTGGAGGGGGCGGGCTCAGGATGGGTGGAACCAGAAATGGGGCGGGGCCCAGGCAGGGCTGACTCAGTGTGGCAGCCACCCGCTGGGTCACCCCCGTGGGTGGGGTGCCAGTCCAGGCCCGCTGGGTTCCCAGAGAATTCCTTCCCCATGTCATCAGCGGCCCTGGTCGGGCACCCCACCCACGGCAGGGAGCCCCTCAGATCCCCAGGAACCTTCACGCTGCCTTGCTTGGGATTCCCACTCGTGCCCCTTACCCACACCAGGAAACCCACGCTCCGTGTCTTGGGAAGCCACGAGCTGAGATGGTGTCTGCATTTTCCTTCACCGCACACCCTCACCGAAGTTTCTACTTCTTCCAGACTTTGGGTGACCTCCTACACCCTACCAGGGGAGCAGAGTGGACCGCAGTCAGAAGACTGGACCACAAGCTGTGGTTCCAGTAACAGATGAAGGAGACCCAGGGCTGGGGCTCCCCGCTAGTCACAGGAGGCAGCCCCGCCCCCACCACCCCCAAACGGGGCCTTCTTAGAACGTGGACTCTGGTTCCGGAGTCCCCAAATCAGATGGTCTCTATTTCAGGCCTTCCGCCACAACCCCTGACTCTGAACTTTCCCACCCAGGGCCCGTCTCAGACTCAGTGAGATCAAAGCCGGGGAGTCGGGTCACAGGAAGCTCCACTCCAGCCCCGCACTGACGCAGAGAAAAGCCTCTCCCATATGTCCCTAGGAAAACAGTACAGAGTGGCGCCAGTCAGATACCGGCATAAGGCAGCCGCACGTGCCCAGGAGTGATTCAAGATAGGACTGGACAGGCCTGCAGAGGCAGGGACCCGGTGAAGGAGCCACCAAGACGGAGAGGTGTCCTGGAGGGAGCGGGCCACTGCAAAGGGCCGCCCTCCTCCCTAGGAGGCGGCTCCCAAGAGCCAGGCCCCCGCCACTGCCAGCCTGGGTGTGGCAGACAGAGAACAAACACCCCCACATCTTCCTCTTCCAGCCCTCAGCCCCTCACCAACCCCCCCCCAAGTCCAAACTGCCGACGGGGAGCTGGGCAAGTCAGGCCCCACAGCACAGCCCCCGGGGGTCACAGCGAGTGCACCAGTGTGGGCAGAGGTCTGGAAAGCCGGAGGAGCGGAGGAGCATCCAGCGGCGGTGACCGCTCTGTGGAGCCCGCTCAGCTGGGCGTGGCGGCACACACCTGTAATTAAAGCAGTGGGAGGGAGAGGGACCACAGATGGAGGCCAGCCTGGGCAGCACACCAAGACCCTGGCTCGAAGAAAGACCAAGAAGGTCTGCAAGATGGCTCACCAAGCCTGCCGCCTGCATCCAGTGCCCAGACCCCACGTGGTGGAAGGAGAGAACCGAGTCCTGTAAGCTGTCCTCTGACCTCCACGTGTATGTCCCGACACTCTCACGCCTCCCCCCACACACACACCAGAAAATAAATAAAATCGGTTACGTAATTATAAGTCAGGGCAGATCTTGTCTCAAAAAATCCAAACCAAAAGAAGAAGGAAGAAAGGAAGGAAGGGCAGTCTGGGGGCTGGGGAGATGGGGAATAAGGTGCCCGCTAAGTTCCAGCACCCACACAGAGCTGCGCATGGTGGTGTGAGCCTGTAACCCCGGCCTTGGTGGGCGGCGGCGGCGGCGGCGGCGGCGGCGGCGGCAGGAGGCTCTGCCAGGCAATGCAGCTGAACCAACTAGCTCCATGTTCAGTGAGAGAGCGTGTCTCCAAATACAGCGTGGGAAGCTTGGCATCAACCGCTGGGCCCTTGCATCCACATGCACACAAGCACACACTGTCACACGTACACACACGTACACACACACATGCACACTCACACAAACACACTCTCACACATACAGTCATGCACACTCACATAAACACACACCTTTACACATGCACACACACATACACACACTCTCTCACACATGCACACATACCCAAACACACACTCTCTCACATATGTACACACACACACACACACTCACTTGCACACACATACACGATCATGCACAAACACTACACAAATATACGCAAATACATAAATTTGGGGAGGGGTTGGTTTTTCGAGACAGGGTTTCTCTGTGTAGCTTTGGTGCCTGTCCTGGATCTCGATCTGTAGACCAGGCTGACCTTGAACTCACAGAGATCTGTTCGCCTCTGCCTCCCCAGTGCTGGGATTAAAGGCGTGCGCCACCACCGCCCAGCACATACATAAATTTTTTTTTTTTTTTTTTTTTTTTTTTTTTTTTTTTTTTTGGTTTTTCGAGACAGGGTTTCTCTGTGTAGCTTTGCGCCTTTCCTGGAACTCGCTTTGGGGACCAGGCTGGCCTCGAACTCACAGAGATCCGCCTGCCTCTGCCTCCCGAGTGCTGGGATTAAAGGCGTGCGCCACCACCGCCCGGCCATAAATTTTTTAAAAATGCAATCTGGCCATGGAATTTGGGTTGTACAGATGACCAAGGATGAGGCTTTTAAAGACAGAAAATTTTATCAAGATCTCTGCAAACCAGGTCCCAAATCCCCTCGATCCTTGAATAAGGAGTCCCAGGGACATGCTTCACAGGGCTGGGATGTTAACGGACCAAGGTTGAGCTATCAATGTGAGGTGTCTGAGATGGGGAGTTCCCCTCAGCCTGATACCCAGATGGGCTTAAAGAGTCCTGGGGTGGGGGGAGGGGACCGGCACAGGCCTCTGCGGGTGTGTCCCGGGCTCTGGGCATAACAGCCAAGAAGGAGTCAGATACAGGGATCCTGGGCCTTGGAAACTGTACTGGAGGAAAGCTGCCTGGAAAACTTCCCAGGGCCTGGCTGGGCAGGAGTCGGCCTTGATTGACAGGAGGCAAAACACTGACGCCAAGTCTACCTGGGATTGGCTCTGGCCGCCAGCTGCACCCACACCTACCTTGGCAGGAAGGAAGCCTTCGAGCTAGCCTTGCCCAGACCGCCTGGCCTGGAGTGAAAACTGCTGAGACACACGTGGTCGTCCCACACCAAGTGGGCTGGCCTGTTTCTAGACTCTTCATAAGTAAGGGGGTCGTGGGGAGGGTGTGCCATGACCTCCGGAGGGGGCATGAAGGGGTCACAGTCCAGAACGCTGAGTGGAAAAGGAGAGAAAGGCCTGCTGTTTGTCCAGGAGCTGAGCAGACACTGGGGCTCTTGTCTGGGGGAGCGGGGGAGGCCTGTGGCCAGATGGAGAGCAGCCGGCCCGGACTGAACAGCCGACCTCTTCCTCCCACATCCCATCCAGCTCCCGGGCCTGGAACAGGAGAGTCATGCCTGCGGGTCTGATGAAGTGCAGCCCTGACCCTAGGCAGACACGGGGAGCTGTAAGGTCTTGGGGGAGATGGGACGCTGAGCCATGGGCTGCCTGGCCAGACCTCAGGCCTGAAGAGCTGGAGAACCCTTCTCTGGAAGGGGCACTCTGACTACAGAAAACAATCGCAGCACTGGACTGTGGGGCTAAGGGCCTGGTGAGGGGGGCTGTGACGTGCGCTGGCTGCTCCAGGAAGTGCCAGAGTGCATGGAGATCCCGTGAACACACACCCTGCCCTCTTGGAATTGGGGTTCTAGTGCAGATCCGGGTCACTCCCCTAAATTATATGCAGTATTGCTGTGTGCTGTGGAAGTGTAGGTGTGGAGACACAAGAGAGGCTGGGACCATAGGGGATGGGTAGGGAGAGGCAGAGGACGCCCCAGGCTTTGACTGACAAGCCAGACACAGAAAGTGGGATGTTCAAAGATCCCGTGACAGGAGCATTGCGGCTACAGTAATCGAGAGTGGAGCCGAGGGAGGCTGAGTGGGTCAGGCAGGGCTTGGTGCTCTGAGAAGCGCCTGGGAGTCCGGGAGACGGTTCAGCAGGTAAGATCACTGACTGATCATGCAGAGGACACGGTTTGGTTTCCAGCACCACTATGGTGACTCAAAACCTGTAACTCCAGCTGTGGGAGTGGGGTGGGGGGGGTCTAACGCCCTCTTCTGGCCTCTGAGGGCACTGCATGCTCATGGACACAGTTGCACACACAAGCAAATACTCATACACATAAAACAAACCTAAACCATTTTTAAGAAAGGGATTTGGGCAGCACAAGGCAGCTCAAACCTATGAAATAAGAACTTGGGAAAGAGTAGAGGATCAGAGTTCCATAAGATGAATTCTCGCAGCCACGCGGCGGTGAAGCACGCCTTTAATCCCAACACTCGGAAGGCAAGCCAGGCAAGATCCAGGACAGGCACCAAAACTACACAGAGAAACCCTGTCTCAAAAAACAAAACCAAAAACAACAACAACAACAAAAGATCAGTTCTCTCCAGCTGGGACTACAGGAGATCCTGGGTTTTTGTTTTGGGTTTTTTGTTTTTGTTTGGTTGTTTTGTTTTCAGTGGGAGTGTCTCACTGTGTAGTCCTGGCTGTCCTGGAACTCACTCTTTAGACCAGTCAAAGCCTCGAACTCACAGAGATCTGCTGGCCTCTGCCTCCCAAGTGCTGGGATTAAAGGCGTGGATCTCTGTGAGTTCCAGGTGGATCTCTGTGAGTTCCAGGCCAGCCTGGTCTACAAAGAGAGTTCCAGGACAGCCAGAGCTGTTACACAGAGAAACCCTGTCTCAAAAAAAAAAAAAAAAGGGTGGGGGGATTTGCTTTTCTTCTTTCTTTGTTTTTTGGTTTTGTTGTTGAGACAGGGTTTTATGTAGCCCAGGCTTGTCTCAGTCTCAAACTCACTATGTAGCTGAGGATGGCCTGCACCTTCTGACCCTCCTCCTCCTGAGTGCTGGGATTACAGGCCTCTAATGCCTACCCTAGACTTTATTTTTTAGAACATCTTAGTTTCCGGAAGTCCTGGTGACGGCTGGCATGTAGTTCAGTTGACGGGGTGCTTGCCTAGCGTGTGGGAAGTCCTGGACGCTATCTTCAGCACAGCCTAAACTGGGTAGGTGGAGCATGCCTCTGATGCCAGTACTGGCCATCCTTGGCTACACAGTGGATTGGAGGCCAGCCTGGGCTACACACGACTGCCTCAAAGGGGGAGGGCTGGGCAGTAATGCAGAAGTCCCACAGTCTGACCTGCTCTCCCCTGCTGTACCATCTTGCGGTTCGTTCATCGTGATTCACAGACCAATGCCGTTGACTCAGCTGAAGCTCGTTTTCGACAGCGCTCACTGTGTAGTCAGTTCTGTGGATTTTGACAAGGCTGTGGCATGTCTGCCCCCACAGCATCGCACAGACCTTCCCCTGCCCAGGGAGGACAACCCCAGGGCCAAACCCACGGACGGGGCTTCCTGAACCTGTGTCTGGGTGTGGGCACCATCAAGATTCTTTGGTGGGCGAGGAAAAACCAGCCCAGAGAAGTTAACTGTTCAGCCTGTTGGAGTCTCACAGTGAGTGACAGTGGCCTGGGACCTTATTCCATTTGGGTTCCCCCAAATCAGACCCTGAGGTTACGTCTTGGGGAACAGTTTACGCAGGAGACCACAAGAAGTTCAGGCCCAGAGGGTCCCCAGGACTTGCCCTGTGCCCAGCGGGTCCCCAGGACTTGCCCTGTGCCCAGCGGGTCCCCAGGACTTGGCCTGTTGGCTAGCAGCACTCTGGCTGAGCGGTCTGATTGCTCCACCCAGGGGTGGAGAAGCCTGCCGGGAAACTTATCCACCAACCTGTGTGTGTGCCTTGGGTCAGCCTGGGGACTTTAATCCCCACCTGTCTCTCTGCCTGTGCAGAGAGAGGAAGCCCCGAGGCAGGGAAGATTCTAGAAGGTTTTGATGAAGGAACTCTGTGGCGCTGGGCCATGGGCCCGTCCAGGTCCTCTGGCTTCTCCTCTAGGAGTCTCCAATTAGTCATTCGGCCACATGCCCGCTGTTTGCCAACCCTCTGCCCAACCCAACTCACAGGGTCACCCAGCTACCGGAGACGGAAATGTTCAGCATCCTGAAGTCTCTGGAATGGGTAGCCAGGGTGGCCAGCCTCCCGGAGACCTTAGAGGTATATTCCTAGAAGACAGATTTGGTTCCCACAGAGCACTGTACCCCTCAGTCTGCAATCAAAGGTTAGTCAATCCCAGAGGACATGGGAACCACCTTCTGAGTTGAGACCCAGTTCTCTTCTCTCAGCTAAAGCTTCCAGCTTGCTGGGACTCTCAGCCCCAGCCCTACCTCGACACTGACCTTTGACAAGCAGGGGCTGCTCTTGCTCTCTCTTTCTCTCTCTCTCTCTTTCTCTCTCTCTCTCTCTCTCTCTCTCTCTCTCTCTCTCTCTCTCTCTCTGAAATAGGGTCTCCTATAGCCCAAGCTGGCCTGGCCTCAAACTCTCTGTCTAGAGCAGTGGTTCTCAACCTTCCTAAAGTTTCGACCCTCTAATGTAGTTCCTCATGTTTAGTGACCAACCATAAAATTATTTCATTGCTACTTCATAACTGTAATTTCACTACTGTTATAAATCATAATGTAAATATCTGATATGCAGGAGATCGGATATGCGACCCCTGTGAAAGGGTTGTTTGACCCCGAAAGGGGTAGCAACCCACAGTTTGAGAACTGCTGATCTATCTATAGTCCAGGCTAGCCTCAAACTCTCCATTGAGGATGACCTTTAAGCTGATCCTCCTGCCTCTGCTTCTGGAGCGCTGGGATAAAGGCCTGTGACATCACACCCATTTTACAGGATCAACTCCTGGTGCACGCTTGGCTGGCGCTCTACCAACCAAACCACACCTGCTCAGTCAGTTGGTTTTTGTTTTGTTTTTGCTGGGTTTTTTTTTTGTTGTTGTTGTTGTTTGATACAGGGTCTCACTCTGTGTCCCCAGGTGGGCCTGGAACTTCCCTTGCAGGCTAGGTTGGATTCTGATCCTTCTGACAGGATCAACCTGACAGTAGTGATCCTTCTGTCTCAGATGTGAGCCACCCTGGCTAATCTCACACTTAATTTCTTGTTTGTTTTGTTTTGTGTGATTTTTTTTGTTTGTTTGTTTGCTTTTTGAGATGAGGTCTCACTCTGTAGCCCAGGCTGGCCTAGAACTCGAAATATAAACGAAGCTGGCTTTAAACTAACAGTAATCTACCTGCCTCTGCCTTCCAAACGCTGGGATTAAAGACCTGGGCCACCATACCTGGCTTAGCTGGGCCCATCTTATAGATAAGGAAACTGAGTTTTGTGAAGTTGATATTTGTGGGCATCCTGCCCCTGATGGGGTATCCCATTCCAAACATGGCTGCTGCAGACACAAGTGGGCACACGACCCGCTGAGCACTGCTCTTGCTGTTACCATGGTGCAGCAATGAGGGCCTCCCTCGCCTCTTCAGACAGACACGCAGAGAGAGAACTGTCACAGACTGCAGGCCTGGAGCCACGCGGGCAGAGGACCGCTCCATTGTCCTCACGGTGGCTGAGAAGAGCCCCCACATCAGGACATGAACCCCGTCAGGATCTGTGTTCCCAGCCTCCCCTCACAGCAGCTGGATCTCTGCTTTGGCTCCATCTTCCTTTGGGCCCTTAGCTCTGGCCCTCTGCTCCCAGGTGCTTCTCTCTGGGCCCCCATCTCTGCATCACATGCAGAACCCACTGCTCGGGTTCCATGGGACTCTAGAGTCCCTCACAGTAGCTCTCTGTCCCAATGGATAGAGCATAGCCACAGAAGGGGTCAGACAACAGGAAGGACTTCCCGGTAGGTAGAAGCACAGCAGGGGTGGCGATTGCAGAGCTCTTTCAAAAGGGGACCTGCCAGGCTGCCTCTGCAAAACCTCAAACTTGGGACCTTACAGCTGTGACTTTTGGCTTTTCCAGACTCCTAGCACCACACAAACCAGGCAATGTTGATAAATGCCTGTAATCCCAGCACTCAGGAGGCAGAAGCAGGGAGATCCAAAGATCAAGATCATCCTCGGCTACAAAGTAAATTTAAGACCAACCTGGGCAACACCAGATCCTGTCTCAGGAACAAAGGGGACACACACACACACACACACACACACACACACACACACACACACACACACACACTAAACAAACAAATGAGAAAAAAATAAACCCTGGGAAGGGAGAGATACCATGCCGTCTAAGGCTTTGCTACGATAGACCTCAAGAGCTAGCTCACAGCCGCTGAACCCATGATCTGCAGCCAGCCTGGATGGGTCACCACCTCCTGGTTGGCCACTGCTCAAGGGCTGCTTTTCAAGTTCAGCCACTCCCTGGAACCATGAACTGTGGTCATGCCCAGCCATCCTGCCACAGCCAGAACAAAGCCCACCAGCAAGGCATTTACAAGGACCTTCACAAATGGCTTCCTGGATAGAAAAGAAACAGAAATGTAAGAATGGAGAATGCCGCTGGGCAGTGGTGGTGCACACCTTTAATCCCAGCACTCGGGAGGCAGAGGCAGGTGGATCTCTGTGAGTTCAAGGCCAGCCTGGTTTACAGAGCAAGTCTGAGGCCAGCCTGGTCTACAAAGCAAGTTCCAGGACAGCCAGAGAAACCCTGTCTCAAAAAACAAAAACACAAAACAAAAGAAGGATGCCGTGTTTGCAGTGCCCCGAGTGGCAGACCCTCGCTAGGATGCCACAGTTGCTGGCTCCCAAATGGTTTAGCATCAGAGCGAGCCTGGGATGTCCTGCTCCCACATGAGATGCCTACCAGCTCCCTGCCTGCATTCTCAGAGAACAGGAAGCTATCTCCAGGCTTTGGGTCCAGCCCAGGAGTGGTTCCGCCTGGGAGACAGGGTGGGCAGGGAACACAGGACCACTGAGGGCTTTGGGACAGCGTTCCCCGGCAAGTGCTGCATAACAAATACCCAGAACTTAATGGTGTGGAACACTCATTTTGCACAAACTTCCATACATCGGGAGCTCTGGAAGAGCCTGCTGGCACTTCTTGCTGGAGGTCTCACGTCCCGTGGTCAGCAGCCCGAGAGGGCCAGAGCTGTCCTTCAGGCGCGGTTTGGATGGTGTGCTCCATGGCTCTGCCTGCAGCTGGCTGGTGGTTCCGGTCTCAGCTAGGAGCCAAGGTGGAGCCTAAAGCTGATGCTCAGTCTCTGCAGCTTTGAAAGCTCATGGCAGCTGGGCTTTGTTGATGTTTTTTGAGACAGGCTCTCATGTAGCCCAGGCTGGCCTTGAACTTGCTAGGTATTTGAAGATGACTTTGAACTTCTGATTCTCCAGCCTCCACCCCCTGGGTGCTGGAATTACTGCTGTCCGCCAATCAACTTAGGCTCCATGCACGCTGGACGAGCACTCCACCCTGGGTGCCAAAGATGCCAGAAAATATTGGGGCCGTCATTTTATTTTGGATTCGGTTTTGTTTTTTTGTGTTTAAATACAGACTCTTACTCTGTAGCCCAGGCTGGCCCGGAACTCCTCCCACCTCAGCCTCCCAGTGCTGATTACAGATGTGAATCACCACACCCCTCTTAGGGCCTGGGTTTTAAGACCATCACAACTGACATCTTGAAACAGGTCTCTTCCCTGTGCTAACTAAGGCCTGTGGCTCGGCCCGGCTCTGATTCAGATTCCAAGACTGGGGACCAGAGAGCTCTGTGAGCTGGGGACAGTTCCCGAGGGTGCTGGGGTTGGGAATGAGGCCTGTGGGGGAGGGGCTATTGTGCTGCATCTGCCCCGGGTGCAGATTGGAGCTGCAGAGTCAGTAGAGACATTGACGGCTTCTTGGTGGCATGCGGTCAGCCACAGGTTCACCCTCCAAATCAGGCCGTAGGGAGAGGGAAGGTCCTCTGATGGCCCAGCTGGTTCTCAGTGGCATACTCTGAGGGAGTGAGGGGGCGGGGAGCCTGGGATGAGTCTGTAGCTGCTCCGCCCCTCCAACCTCTGTGTAGGACCTCCAGGCAGGCTGTGGCCAGGATGCAAGCACCAAGTGCCCAGCCCTGTGGCCACTCCCAAGGTACACCCAGGCCCACAGGCACTTCCTGAGCAGGGAGGTTCATCCTGCCCTTCAGCTGCAGAAAGAGCTGTGTATTCCATATCTGAAAGGAAGAGCTATTTTGTTCAGGCCTGGTCCTCTGCCCAGCTGGAGCTGCCCTGTCCAGGGCTGGGTAAGCAGAGCAGAGCCCAGTGAGGGACCTGAGAAATCAGGGTAGAAGGGCCTGGCAAGGGTACGGCTCTGTGTCCTGGGCTGTGAATCCTTTCTGGCTTCCTTCCTTCTTACAGTTTCACTTCCTCTACCAACTCATGACTTCAGGTAGAGATTTTTCTCTCATTTCACCTACCCATAATCCATCCATACATCTACCACCCTTCTATCTACCAACCATCCATCCCCTCATCTACTCATCCACCACCCATCTTTCCAAAGGCCACCTTGTCTGGGTGTATCTTTAATTCCAGCACTTGGAAGTCAGAGGCAGGCAGATGTCTGTGCATTTGAGGCTAGCCTGGTCTACATGGCAGGTTGCAGGCCAACCTGAGCTACAGAAGCAGTCTGTCTCAAAAAGGAGGAGGGGGGACGGACGGACGGAGGGAGAGAGAGAAAGGAGAGAGAGAGACAGAGAGGGAGAGGGAAGGAGGGAGAGACCACCTTGTCTGTACCAGCTAGGTTGGTTCTAAACTCAGGGACCACAGCAGCCACAACCCTCGACATGGGAACCATGAAGCTGGGGGTCTAATTGAGACAGACAATGTGCAATCAATTAGAAGATGACAGTGATTAGAGAGAGAGAAATACAGCCAGGCAAAACAAAACACAAAAATCAAAATAACAGGTGGCGGCGGTGGCGGCGGTGGCGGGGTAGTTCATGCCTGAAGTCTCAGCACTTAGGAGGCAGAGACCAGAGGATCACTGCAACTCCAAGGCTAGCCTGGTCTACAGAGTGTGTTATAGGCCAGCCAGGGCTACACAGTGAGCCTCCGCCTCTAATTAAAGGTAAACAACACAGTTGCTTCCTTTCTCTGTATAGAGTGGCTGAGAAAGGGAAAAAAGAAAAAGAAACAAAACAAGAATAAAAATAAAACGTAAAAGTACCGCTGACTCAAGGTGGTGCAGCTCAAGCCTGTGTGTGTGTGTGTGTGTGTGTGTGTGTATGTGTGTGTATGCATGTGTGTAGAGTGTGTGTGTGTATGCATGTGTGTAGAGTGTGTGTGTGTGTGTATGCATGTGTGTAGAGTGTGTGTGTGTGTGTGTGTGTGTGTGTGTGTGTGTGTGATCCAGAGTTCCATTCCCCAGCACTGCAAAGAAGAAAGACGGAGGGAGGGGACGGAGGGAGGGGAAGGCAGGCAGACTGGCAGGCAGCAGAGACCTCAGAGATCCCTGGGGTCACACAGATCCCTAGAGTCAGAGCCTCCAAGGGAGAGAGAGCAGCAGGTGCAAAGGCCCTGGGGGCAGGAGCGGGCAGAGTGAGGCCAGGGGACAGCAAAGAACCCAGTGTGCACTGAGCACCAGGCAAGAATAATAACCAGAGATGGGCTTGAAGACACAGGAAGAGCCAGATGGCCAGGGGCCTTGCCAGCCTTGGGAGGACTCTGGTGAGAGGGACCCGGGCCAGGGCTCTCAACAGAGGACTGCTGTTTTCAAAGGACAGTAATCTCCAGTTACACAGAGCCTGTGTGTGTTAGCTGTTCTCAGCACTGGCATGCATGGAGGTCTCTAATAACCTGTGTGAGACAGGAAACCGGATGTCTAGAGCAAGTGAAGTGACTGCCTGGGGTTGTCGCACAGCTGATCTACAGTAGAGCCAAGCTCCAGATGACCCCAGGCAGCTGGCCTCCAAGAGCTCAGGATGCCTAACTCCCTTGACACAGGAGGGAATTTTCTGTTTGAGACAGGGTCTCCTCTCGCGAAGTCTGTCCTCAAATTCACCACTTACCTGAGAATGACCTTGAACTCTGAATGCTCCCTCTCCCTCCCTCCCCCTCCTGACTGTGGGAATCACAGACCTGCACCGCTGCACCAGGCTGCCCTGCTCCTTCTGCTCTGTACTTCTCACCCCCGTCAGTCTCCTGACACACAGCCCCTCTTTAGCCCCTGCTGCCCGGAAGACGCCAGCTGAGGCACTGAAGTTGGCTTAGGCGGCACCGTGAAATCTGGCGGCTGCTGTAGGTAGCCAAGTGGTTAACTCAATGGACGACCAACCTCTCTGGGGCCCCATTCACTCCTGTCTTGGAGTGCCCCCTGAACACCACCCTCTGCTTATGAGGTCCAGGACCACCCGCCAACCTTGCCGTGGTGCCATGGAAACAGCCGTGTGCCCACGAGGGAGCTCAACAGCCCTGGGCTATTGCTGGGGCTCCTGAGGGCCCGGGAGCCTGCCTGGTAGCCAGCCAGGAAGCTTCGTGTACAGCAAGGATGGGGAAAACATGCAGGACCTGTATTGTCCCAATAGAGCGAGCAGAGGCTGAAAGCCCCAGAGCAGAGGGTCCTGGGCTGGGCAGCTCCATGGAGAGCGTGAGGAACCCGGAATAAGTAAGGGCCCCAGGCCAGACTCTGAGAGAGGGAGTGCTAAGGAGATGGGCAGAGTCTAGCCGTCCACTGGGGAAACCGAGGGAGGAGGCCTGTGTACACGTGGTCAGGGAAACAGCTGGCCTTGGTGTTGCCTGCCTGTCACCCCAGCATTTGGGAGGTGGAGGCAGGAGGGCCAGTTCAAGGCCATCAAATCCAGGGAAAGGGAAGTGACCCTGGGGTGCCCAGGGCACAGACAGGACGCTTTGCTATTACCTACAGTCCCCCTGGCTAGTCCCCTCAGGGCCCCATCTGTGTAGCTCAGGACTCTGACTGGGAACTTAATCTGCAGACAGGAGCTTCCTCCGTCCACTGATAGGAGCTGTGTTCATTTGTGCCTTGGGCACCGGAAGCCACGAGCAGAAACCTGCACGGTTGGGTGGCTGCAGCTGCGTGGGCGCACACACTTCTCCGTAGATGCTGCAGGGCCTGCACCCCGCCCCCCACTCTCCAGCCATGGGTGCACACATGGCCTGCCCCCCCCGCCCCCCACTCTCCAGCCATGGGTGCACACATGGCTGCACCCTGCCCCCCACTCTCCAGCCATGGGTGCACACATGGCCTGCACCCTGCCCCCCACTCTCCAGCCATGGGTGCACACATGGCCTGCGCCCCGCCCCCCACTCTCCAGCCATGGGTGCACACATGGCCTGCACCCCGCCCCCCACTCCCCAGCCATGGGTGCACACATGGCCTGCACCCCGCCCCCCACTCCCCAGCCATGGGTGCACACATGGCCTGCACCCCGCCCCCCATTCTCCAGCCATGGGTGCACACGTGAACCAGTACTGCATGCGACAAGCCTTGTGTCCCACACTCTAGGGACACAATCACCTCTTCATATGAGTACAGCCCAGGGGCATCCCTGTGGTAAAGACCTTCAGAGGCAAACCAACCTATTTCATTTATTTGGAGGGGGGTTGAGACAGGGTCTCAGGTAGCCCAGGCTGGCCTCCAACTCCTGGGATTACAGGTGTGTGCTCCTACGCCCAGCCAAAGGTGGAGGACCTTCTCCAGTGCCTGAGACTGAGCTGGGTGAGGGTGCTTGATAATGGTTTGTTCTGAGGATCCTTCTAGGATGGATGCACTGGCATTCTTTTGTTTGTTTTTTTGAGACAGGTTTTCTCTGTGTAGTAGCCTGTCCTGGATCTCATTCTGTAGACCAGGTTGGCCTCAAACTCACAGAGAACCACTTGGCTCTGGCTCCCAATTGCTGGGATTAAAGGCATGAGCCACCACCACCCGGCACCATTCTGGTTTTTCATTTTGAAATATTACTTGTTTGTTTTGGAGACAGTGTCTCAGGTATCCCAGGCTCAGCTTGCTGTGTATCCAAGGGTGATCTTGAACTTCTGATCCTCCTGCTTCTACCTCCCAGTGTGTTGGGATTACAGGCCATCATCACCAGAGAGGCAACCATCATCAAGGCCACCACCACCAGAGGGAGTAGTCATCAAGGCCACCATCACCAGAGGCCACCATCACCAGAAGAAGTTAGTCATCACCAAGGCTACCATCATCAAGGCCACCATCACCAGACACTCAGTTTATGTTGTGCTGGGATGGAACCCAGGGCCCTGGGCATGGCAGGCAAGCTCTCTAACACGGAACTGTGAGTGTCTCCTTTAAGGATGGTCTGGGAGGCAGCAGGATCCTTTCTGGATCTTAGCCAGCCTACATAAGGCGCCTGTAGTTTTCCCATTTCACGCCCGTGAACACAACACAGATTCGGTGTGTGTGGAGGGGGAACTGGTCTGCAGTCACACGAGTTGGTTACAGTGGAGTGAGGTCCTGTCATATTGTCCTGGACCCCTCCCCAAATCCTCACCTTCCCCTTCTCTCCAGTTGGAGGTGGAGGGTTGGCAGCTGCTCCCTCACCAGGAGAGGCTGGCAGAGTCTGGGGCACCAGCTCCCCTCCAGGTCCTGCCTACCCACCAGGCCCCCGGCCCCCAAATGCCCCCACCCGAGGCCTCCACCGAGTCCCAGAACATCCCTAGTAACGGACTTGGAGTTGCTTGCATATTCCACCCCCACAGCACAACACAGGGTGACATGATTAGACACACACAGGGATGGCGATGGACAGAGAGAAATGACAGAAACCTTGAGTGACAGACTTAGCGCCCTCTTTCCCTAACGGCCCAGTGCTACAAAGCTGGCCAGGCCACAGCCAGCCCCGTTGGTCCAAGTGAGCAAAGTGGAGGATGCTCCCTGCCCTGTGCGCTGAGCCTGGCAGATAATTCTGATTGGGTGAAATCCGATTTCAGCCACGGGTCCTGCACAGTGATGCCTAAAGGTCTCCTGGATCTCACACAAACGTGGAGACGCCCTAGTCTCCAGGTTGGACCCAGGGGTGTCTGCAGGCATCTACTCGCTGCCAGGGACTCCCTGGTCCACAGCAGCTCCTTGTTCAGAATGTCTGCCCTCATCCCTGTGCACGCTAAGCCAGGTCTCCCTCAGAAGCCAGCCCTGGACCCCTCAGGGCTGGGAAGAGGCCTCATGCCTGTGCCCACACACACACACATACACACCCTCTTCCTGCCCTCCAGACAGCACCAGCACCCATGCCCATGCCCCGCAGTCTGGGGTTCACAGGGCAAACGTGAGGCTAGCCCACAGACACAGCAGAGGAGGAGGAGGGGAGTGGGCCACAGAGCCCTGGCTCCTGGGGTCTGCAGGCTCCCTCCAAACCCTGCTGCCAGGCACGGCCTCACCCTTCCCACCCGCGCCCCCACTTGAAGGAAGTGATTAGCAGAGCAATCAGGGCACAGGTGAGTCATCTGGTCACAAGGCGGCCTCCTGGCTGAGTCAGCAGAGCTGGCCCTCCACCAGCCTCCAGCTCTGAGTCAAGGTCTCCGTGGGCCCTGGCCAGGAAGCCTTGGAGGAGGCTCCTGGCCCCCAAAGTGCCCTGGCTGTTCCTATCGCCTACCCTCTCCCACAGTGGTGGCTGGGGGGAATCCAAGGGGGGTCCCACCTTCAGTGAGCCAGGCTGGGCTCTGGGGACGGCCGCAGTGTTCCGCTGCCCCTCACCAAGGCACCAGCAGACAGTCGCTGTGACCACTATGATTGATCACTGTGACTCTTCAGAATGGCTAAGCCAGGCATGGTGACATTCACCTGTAATCCCTGCCCTCAGAGGCAGAGAATGAGCTGGAGGCCTGCCTGGCTTACTTACTGAGACCTGGCCTCGGAAGATCATGTACCTCAGCTGATACAGGCCTTCAGCTCTCTAACCCGCCAGAGGTGGGATGTGTGGGTAACACAGACAAGTTTCTGCAGAGCATGCTCCCTACAAGCTCTCTCCTGTACGCCTGCAGGGAGGCTCAGAATCTGGGCCCGGGAGAAGTACAGGAGCCCTCTGAGATAGCAGGGACCTTCTGGACCACAGCACTTCCTGGTGTCCCAGGAAACCAGGATGAAGATCCCTCCATGCCCAAGTTCCCCTTACCTCTGAATTTAGGGAGCCCTGGGTCTCTATACTCTGGGCCTCCCCAGAGGCCACATGGCACCCTCGAGCCTCCCCCGCCAGGACCCCTGAAGTGCCCAGCCGTGACCGGGGTCATCTAGTCTGGAGAGACATCCCCCTGTACTGTCACAGTTAGTTTGCTTCAGGTGTCAATCTGACACATCTGGGAAGAGGGAACCTCATCCGAGGAACCGCCTCCCTCAGACTGGCCTCTGGGTATGCTTGGGGAACATTTTCTTAATTGCTAACTGATGCCAGAGGGCCCGGCCAGCTGTGGGCAGCGCTATCCTTGGGCAGGTGGTCCTGTGAGGTATAAGAAGGCTGGCCGAGGGGCCGAGGGGCTGAGGGGCCGAGGGGCCGGCTCGGCAGTTGAGAACTCACGCTACTCTTGTGGAGGACTGGAGTTTGGGTCCCAGCAACCACCCAGGGGCTGCTTGCAACTTCTGTAACTCCAGGTCCAGGAGTTACACGGCCCTCTTCTGGACACCGTGGTCACCTGTTCTCAACAGATGCACATTCATGCTTGTGCACACACGTGTGAGCGCGTGTGAAAAATAAATCTTAAAAGAAAAGGTAGCTGGGAAAACCAGAGGACATAGGCCGGCACCACTGCCCCTCGCTGGCCTCGGTTCACAGTTCTCGCCTCCAGGTTCCTGCCTTGAGCCCCTGGCCTGACCTCTCTCCACAATGGACAGAGAGCTCTAAGATGAAATCAACCCTTTCCTCCCCAGCTCGCTTCTGGCCGGTGTTTTAGCTCAGCAGCAGAAGAGCAAACCAGAACGCACACCAACTTCAGGGAACTCTTCCTCGCCTGCCCCCGGCAGCCCTGGCTGCCAGCTCTCCTGAAGCAGGTCCCTGCAGTTCAGGGCCTCTTTCCTGGCTTTGTCCCGGAGCTGGCTGGGCAGGAACTTCCTGCTGGGAGAATTCCCGGATCCTCCCGCTGAGGACACAGTGTAGCCTGGGAACTCCGAGGAGAGGGAAGTTGGGGACTCTCCTTCTTGCTGGCAGGCGGCACCCCCCAGGTTAGCCCAAATCCTCCTGCCCTCCCTGCCCCTGTGCCCGGAGGTGGCCTCCACACTAGCTGTTCTTCGGGCACAAATTAGGGATTAGGTAGAGACCCTAGTAGCCTGGCTCGCTCCAGGAGTGAGGGAGAGGGCAGAGTCCAATGACAGGCAGCCCAGGAAGCTAATGTCAAACTAAGTTTTTATTAATAACATCATCTGCCGGAGTCTGATGGGTAGGGGCAGTGCTGCGCAGGCCCACCACACGCACACACAGGATACTACTCATCCCAAAGCCCAGGGCCACAGGGACTCCTTGGATGTGTCCCAACAAGAGACATATGCTGGACTGGGGTCCCAGGGGTGTGGGCACAGTGGGCTGCTGCCGGCACGGGCCTCACTCTGGAGGAGGCCAGTTCCCCATATCATCCATCTCCTCCAGGAGCAGGTGCTGTGGGCAGACACGGGCGAAGAAGATATTCCCTGCTCTGCATTCCAGAACCTTCCCATCTGCTCTCCCCCAGACCACCCCAGCCGCCTTTTCCAGACTCTCCCCACCACCCCAAAGCTGACCCAGGTTCACCGACCCTGAGCGAACTACCCCCATAATTCAGGAATACTTCTCCTCCACCTCTGGTGCCTCCTTTCCCTTTGCCTCTGTCCTGGGGGCCCTGCATAGTTTCTTCCGGCTGAATGGAGCTTCACCTCCCTCAAGGCCCATCCCTCAGGTCCCTGGCATTCCCCAAAAGCTGAGGGGCAATCTCTCCCCCCATTAGCAAGTGGCTCTAAGGGCAGAGGAGGAGAAAATGTGGCGGGGAGAGGGCGGGACTTTGGAACACCTACTATGGAAGGCAGGAGCTGAGGATGTACCTCTGACCCCCAAAGAGAGGCCTGGGGGCCCCACATGCACTATCCAGAAACTCCCAAGACTCCTGATGCCGCCAATGCTAGCCCAGGACTGTGAGCCCAGGATGGGAAGGGCAGGCCGGCTCACAAGGTCCTGGAGGAGGACAGATCCCAGGGTTGGAGCCCCTCAGTATGAGGGGAAAATCAAGGGTCCACACAGCTTGTGTTTAGGGGTGCGGGGGCACCAGGCTCCTGGGACATGGGCATGTGGGCAGGCTTAGGACGCCCTCAGTGCCCAGCAGGTGTAAATTTCTGGCAGAGTCAGCCATTGTGTTGTCCTGTGTCGTCCCCTCACCCCACCACCACTCCACCCCCCCATCCCCCCACCCCCCCCCACCCCTCCCCACACACTGAGGAGCCTGTGGAGTCCTGCAGCAGTGTCTCAGCCCGTCCACACCACACACACACACTGAGGGGCCTGTGGAGTCCTGCTGTAGTGTCTCAGCCCGTCCTTGCAGAGGCTGAAGTCAAGATGACCCAGCAGAACGGTCTCTGACTAGACTCCGGTGTGGGCTCTTCCCTTCCGTGAGCCAGAGACCCTCAGGGCAGAGTCCACTGAGTCATGGAGAGAAACCCTGAGTGGATGGAGATTGACTCGGAACGGGCACGGATGATGTGTGGCCGCCCCCAGAGCCTGTGTGTGTCTGTGGGCTTTGGTGTGAACGAGAGAGAAAAGAATCGTGTTGTTCAAGCGCTCGCCCATCTCGATAACTCTCCCTGTCTGTAATCCCAGCACTGGGGAAGCAGAGGGAGGAGGAACAGAAGGCCAAGGCCAGCCTCTGCTACATACAGTCAGGCTAGCCTGGGCTACAAGAGACCTTGTCTCAACAAACAAACAAAACAAGACAGGGACAACACTGGTTCAAGTGAGAACTGTTGAAGCGTGTGTGCATGCGTGTGTGTATGTGTGTGTGTGTGTGTGCAGGCATGTGGGGGGCATGCGTGTGTGTGCATGCATGTGTGTATGTGTGTGCATGCATGTGTGTGGTGTGTGTGCACACGTGTGTGTGCATGCATGTGTGTATGTGTGTGCATGTGTGTGTGCATATGCATGTGTGTGTGTGTGTGTGTGTTTGTGGGGGGGTGGGCTGCAACCAGGGGCCAGAGCCGTGTGAGATAAGGGCCCCTCACCCCACATCCATGGGCTAGTGGATTAGATGGACACCCAGGCATACCTGGCCGTCCACCATGCCGGCCTCCTCCAGTGTGATGTCTGGCCGGGTCAGCAGCTCCCGGCCCTCCGGGCTGCCCACCTTCCAGAGGCGGGACTCGCGTCTCACCTCCAGAATCTTCTTCAACTCTGACTCCACGAAACCTGTGAGGCAAAGAGGTGGGCTGGCTCTGTGCCGTGGGGACAGACATCCGCTCACTGCTCCTGCTGGCATGTCCCCCCAGCACCCACAGACCCTCAAAGCCACCAGGTTTCCTGTAATGCTCATGGCAGCCAGCTCCTTTGCAGGCAGCTGCAGGTGTGTGTGTGGGGGGGGAGGTCCCCAGAAAGATTGGGACAGAATATTGGGACTTTCAGCTCAAGGGGTTGAGGCAGGAGGATCACAAGTTCAAGACTACCTAGACAACCTCGTGAGAATGTCTAAGACAATAAAAACAAATCCCTCAGACCCTAAATTCTGTGAGACGCTCATACAAGTTTTTGAACCCGAGTAGGGGGCCACAGAACCCTGACCGGTGGCCTGCTGGCCAGAGGCTCAGGTAGAGCGACCCGGGTCTAAAGCAGAGGACAGTGTGTTCGTCCTAGGCCCTCAACCAGCAGGAACCTGGTGCCATCTCCAGTAAACTGTGTCTTCAGGGCTGAATGGAATTGCAGGATGCTGGTATACCCTGAGGAATCTGCATTGCTGGTTAACTGGCTGGGGTGGGGGGCAAATGGGGCCACACATTTGACATGGCTGAGCTTGCAGGAAAAAATGGAGTTTGCCATCCCTGCCTTCTCAGAGTGTGGGGCTGGCAGAGCTCAGGAAGTCCCCACTGCATGCCCACCCTCTTTCTCAACGCTTCCACCTGGGCCAACTCCTGCAAAGCCTTAGGGTACCTGGAGCCAGCCAGGCACAGCCTCTCCCACACCCTGAGCTCCTCCTGCAGTGGAATGGGAGGCTGCTCCTGGGCAGGGTTTGCCAGGGTATTGCCACCAACTGCCCCAACTGCCTGAAATGAAGTCCCAGCTCTGTCATTAGTGGCTGTGAGATCTGGGCAAGTTACTCAGCCTCTCTGCGCTTCGATTCCCATGCCATCAGCGGAGTTATAACATCAACTGCTTCAGAGGTGTCAAATCACATTTGAAAAGAATGGCCCCAGTGATGGCTGTGTAAACAAACACAGTATCTCGGGGTATTTTGGCCATTGTTGTTTTTACTTTTTAAAAAAATCTTAATGTGTGCATCTGTGCACAGGTGCCTATGGAAGCCAGAAGCAGGTGTTGGATTCCCTGGAGCTGGAGTCACGGCAGTTGTGAGAAACACAACATGGGTGCTGGGAACGGAACCGGGGTCCTCTGCAAGAGCAACAAGTGCTCTACCCTCAGCCGGGCTCTCTGGGCCGAACGGCTTTTATCACTGAACCACCTGCTAGCATCTGATGCCACCCTAAGGCGGCTCTAGGGTTGCTAAGCAGGAACCAGGCTTGGAGGCGCCCTCCCCCAGGCCGGAGCTGGGTGGGGTGAGGGGGGTGCTTGAGTCGTCCAGCTGGGCCCGAGGTCAGTCAACCAACAGCCGTCCCCGTCCGTCCGTCTGTCACCGGAGGTCCTCTGCTGCCACCTCGTGGCCAGTGCTCGGGTTTCTCCCCTAAGCCGCTGGCCAAAGCCGGACTCTCCGACCCTGGCGATGTCGGGCTGACACACCTACCCACTGTATCTGTGGACCTAAAAGTCTTCTGCAGCGGAGACTGGACGGTGGCGATGCATGGAGCACACAGCTTGAGGTAACTGTCCTCCGCTTCTTCTCGCTCCCCTTTCTCCTCATGGGACAAGCCATCCTTGAGAGGAAACTGAGGCACGGCTGGTCTCTGAGCCTGTAAAAAGGGTTCAGGACGACTCCAGGCCCGGGTCCCCTCCTCCCCAAACCAGGACACGAGGGGAAGCGTTTCCCCCTCGGCAAGCCAGAGGTCCCGGGACCCAGTCCCACTGACCTTGGCCATGGCTGACTTCTGGAGCTGCTTGTACAAGCCGAGGAGATAGTTCCACGGGGTGGGCCCCGCCTTGCAAGAGGTCAGCCTGAGGTCTCCTGCGGAGCATCGGTCACTGAGGCTGGCAGCAGGCGGGTGGATGCCAGTCTCAGAGGGAGGGGGAAGGGCACTCAGAGAGGAGCCGCCCTCTATTCTGATGTTTTGTTTTGTTTTTCCTTTTTAATGACATTTTTATTTCTTTATCCTGGAGGAGGGGGAGGCGCACACCATGGCGTGTGTACCAGGGGTCAGAGGACAACTGGCAGGAGTCTGTTCTCACCGTCCACCATGTGCGTCCCGGGAACCAAACTCGGCTCCTCACTCCAGCTTGGCAGCGGTCTCTACCTGGGGACCCATCTCGCTGTCCCCAGTCCCTGCACCCGGCTCTGCCCTGTGTTAACAGGGTGTCTACTGTGTGCTGGGCCCACTCAGTCCCTGCACCCGGCTCTGCCCTGTGTTAACAGGGTGTCTACTGTGTGCTGGGCCCACTCAGTCACTGCACCCGGCCCTTGCCCTGTTTTACTGTGTGCCGAGCCTGGATCTAGTCCTTGACAAAGAGCATCTCACTGATGCTTGCCATGTGCCTCAGAGACAAGTGCTGTTTGCTTTTCCTTTTTATAGATCGAGGCTCGTGGGGCAGAGAGATTCAGCAGGGGGAGGAAGTGGGGTTCAAACCTTAGATTATGTCTCACGTCCTGCTGGGCTCCCCACCCCACGAGGTCCTAGAAGAGAGGTGTCCATTCCACCACCACCACCCCCCCCCCCCCGACACACACAGCTATCATACTCACCAATCTCAATTAGACGGTGCCCCTCCTCTTCCTCTCTGACGAAGGCCCCAGGGATGAGTCCCAGTGGTCCCGGAACCCACTGCAAGCATCCTTGTTCTGTCTCCAGGGCCTGGGCAAACTGCTCCCTAATCCCAAAGCACAGTCAGGTGCGGGGAGTCAGGGGACACCCGGAGATGTGGTCAGGGCCCGGTCCACCCTGGGTTTTTCCCCAGACCTGCTTGACCTGGCCCCCTCTCTCCCAGGCCCCTGCTCTGTTCCCAGGGGGTCTCTAGCAGAGGGGTTTTCCTACCCCTGAGGGAGGGAGGAAGTGGGGAGCTGGGTACCTTCCACACAGGGAATGGCTGCTAAGACCAGTGGGAAAGAAAGCCAGGAAGGGAGAATGAGCGGGCAGGCCGGAAGCACTGGCTGAGATTATTTTGTTTTGTTATTGTTGTTCAATTTTTCAAGACAGGGTCTCCCTGTGTAGCCCTGGCTATCCTGGAACTCGCTCTGTAGACCAGGCTGGCCTCCAACTCACAGAGATCCGCCTGCCTCTGCCTCCCTCGTGCTGGGATTAAAGGCGTGCACCACCATGCCTGGCTATCATTGTTTTGTTGTGCTGGGCACTAATCCCAGGGCCTGGAGTATGTAGTGCTGCGACCCAGGAGCCGCACCCCAGCTCCCTTTCATCTTTGGTACTCAGTCCAGTCCAGCCACCCCTCACAGCCCCCATCTGCGGATCCCCCTTTCCCGGCACTGTCCCTCGGCATGACTTTCACTCTTCAGGATCCCTTACCCCAGCCCTTCGCCATCCGTGGGCTTCCACCCACAGCCTCCAGCGTGCATCCGGCTCTATCTGGATCACGCCCCCCCCCCCTCCCCACCACAGCCACAGCTCCTCACCTGTCTGAGACTCCCGAGGCCCCAGAGGCCTCCGCTGCTGGCTCTTCCTCCTCTCCTTCCTTCTCAGACTGGTGCCCCGGAACCTCCCTGATTTCTCCGGTGGGGACCGATGTCACCTCTACACCCTGGGCCTTGAGCTTCAGGGTGTCCTTGGAGGTGAGGGTCTGGGACCCCATGTCCCCCGTGCCCAGCCCTAGGGCATCTTGCAGCGGCAGGTTTGAGGGGGCTGCAGGTAGGGCCCTGGGTACCATGGCATGTAACCGTGGTTCCCTCCTCCCCCGGCCTCCCTGGCGGCCCACCCTGGGGGAGACACCATCCTGCTCCTGTGAGGGGCTGGGCAGGCTCTTGGTCAGGGACTTGTTAGAACGGCCCTTCCTCCCCACCAGGCTTCGAAGAAAGCGCAACAGGGAGGAGCAGCCCAAGATTCGTGACCGTGACCGAGGAGTCCGAGCCTGGGCCGCCATCCTGAGAGAGGGACCCTGACTCAGGGAGAAGTCATGGCAGCCAGCCCAGGACCAACTGCTAATAGAAACCTCCAGTTGGAGACTTCCAGGAGTTCTAGAAGGCAGCAGGGAGGTGGGGGTGGGGAGGAATAACTGGAGGCGGGGTGGGGAGGGGTGCGGCTAGAAGGGGAGTGGGGGACGGGGGAGCCAGGCAGGGGCAGGCTCAGCAGAGACCGAGGGCAGCTGAGACACAGTGAAAAGCTGCACCCACAGGCTGTGGAGGCCCGGCTGAGGGTGAACAGGGAGGCTGGGAGGGTACAGACCCTGAGAACAGGACTCCACACATTCCTGTCTCTCTGGAGTTTATTCTGTGCTTGAGGTCGTTCCCTGCAGCCTGGCAGGGTCTAGGTGACGACAGCACAAATTCTACTGAATTTTTTTTTTTCTCCCTTTCTATCAGGGTGTCATGTAGCACAGGCTGGCCTCTATTTCCCCATCCTCCTGCCTCAGCCTCCTGAGAGCTGCGATTGCTGGTCTGCATCACCACCCCCAGCTCCATCCCGCTTTCGTTGTGGCGTTTTGCTTTGCACTAGAGGGAGACTATGGAAGATGAGGGTCTGGAACCAGAGCCAGGAAAGGCAGTGAAGAGAAGGCGTCCCCCCTGGGCTGGGACAGGGCCGGCAGGGGATGCTGCAGACCAGCGGCTTTCAGGCCTGGCCCATAGGACCTTCCTCCAAGCAGCAGCTTCCCTGTGCATCTGCATCCGGCGGCCATCAAGCAACTTCCTCTAGAGGGAGCTGATCACTACCGGGAGCCACTGGCTCCTCTATGGTCACAAAGTCGCGAGGTTTCCTGGGCCAGGAGACAACCAGAGGCGGCTTTCAGACACCATGGATTCGCGGGCTCCGGTTCCTCCAAGTCGGGCCTGAAGCCTTGCAGCTGGGGTCGGCCACCAGCCCTCCGGGATCTGTCTTCAGACTGCTGAGCCATCCCGCATCTGGACCAGAGCCGGGCAGGTACGCGGGCAGGCAGCGCCAAACCCCATCCTCCTAATCCTGGCAGCTCTGGCCCAGGGTGGGGCAGAAAGCCCCGTCGGGAGCCGGCTGAGGAGGGAAGACTTGAAGTTTCCCTGGGTGGTCCTGAAAGCCATGCTGGAGTCTAATCCAAACAGGGCCACTTCCAGCTGAAGGGTCCCTTCTCGTCCAGGCTCCGGTGGCCCTGGATGCCAGGCAACTGGGACTTTTGTTATCTGGAAGGAGGGGAGGGTGAAGGTCAAGGACAGAGACAGAAACTTCACAGTTGATCCTTTTGCTGTCCCAAGACCCCTAGACCAGTGCTGGGTGCAGCCTAGAGGTTGGTTGTGGGAAACATGCATCCTGGGCCCAGCAAGTGGATGTAGTGGGAAGTCAGGTCACTTGGATGGGGGTCCAGGCCAGCAAAGACTGTTCTCAGCCCCCCGACCTGCTCTCAACAGTGAGCCTCCAGGGCGGTTTTCTCGGGGGGTAGAGTCAGCACCCCCTGGCCCTGCCGGCCTGGGATTACTGAGTATAAGAACCGGGGCAGCAGGAAGAGCCCCCTATTCCGGAAGGAGCCGCTGGGTGGAACATGCCAAGTGGAGGGCTGTCTTAATGAGGCCTAGCTCTCTGAGGGTCTGCTCGCCCTGACTCCAGCACTGATGGGAAAGTGAGGGGCAGCCAGCCTCCACCCCCACCCCTTTTCAGAGAGTAACTTTCAAAAATTCCCTGCAGCCTGATAACAAAGGTGAGTGTGGTGCCCAGCCCCAGGTGACAGAGGGCTACCATGCTCGGACCTAGGGGGGTCTGCGCCCTCTTCACTGACAGGAGGGTCACTTCCTGAAGTGATGGAGGCTGCCCAGGAAGGAGTAGGACTCTTGAAAGGGGTGCAAACTGAAAGCGAAAGGTCTTGCTTGCCTCAGGAAATAACTGTCGACACCAGCAGCGGCCAAGACTGGTCAAAGAGGAAAATGAACTTGGGTGTGGCATGGGAGAGGGCACCTAGAAGACCAGCACACCAGTGTCTGAGGCAGGAGGATCAAGGGGTACAAGACCTTCCCGGGGCTGTCTAGTAAGAACCTGTGTAAAATAGATATGTAAACAAACCAATAACCAAAAGAAAACAGTCAGCACCCAAGTGGAGGGCGTGGTGAGGTGTGTGGTGTGAGGCAGGCGGGGAGGCTGGGAGGTCCCAGCAGGTGGTAATGGGAAGGAGAGATGCCCTGGGAACAAAGCATGAAGTAAGTGCTGAGATGTGGCTTAGTTCGTAAAACGCACGTCCAGCATGTACAAAGTCCTGGGTTTGACCCCCAGCTCACCTGTAATCCCGGCACTTGAACAGTGGAGGCAGGAGGATCTTTCTCTGCCCCATACTCAATGTGAGGCCAGGGCAGAACAACAAATCTGGGCCATCGAGACAGCTCAGCAGGTGAGGGGCTTGCTGTGAAGTGTGACAACCCAAACTCTGTCCCTGGAACCCATGTGATGGAAGGAGAGAGCCCACTCCTGAAACCTGTCCTCTGACCTCCACACGTATTTCATGACACACGAACATGTACACATAAAATATATATATATACACGTTTAAAAAAAAAAGCTGGCGGTGGTAGCACACCCCTGTAATCCCAGCACTGAGGAAGCAGAGACAGGAGGATCTCTGTGAGTTCGAGGCCAGCCTGGTCTACAAAGCGAGTTCCAGGACAGCCAGGGCTACACAGAGAAACCCTGTCTCGAAAAACTAAACAAAACCCAAAAACTCTGCAAGACAAATGTCTTTCTCTGACTTCATGGCTCAGCGATTCATTTCGCTCTGCCCTGATTTTTCCAACCTGTAAAATAGATGCGAGGGTGCTAGCTGTACCTGTGTTGTGGGTTTTTTTTTTTTTATTTTTATTTTTTGAGACTAGATCTCACGTAGCCTTGGCTGGCCTGGGACTTCATACGTAGACCAGACTGGCCTAGAACTCATTGTCACACCACGACCGGCCAGTGATGGGAACCGTCAACAAAATTCTCCTAAGTGTCGGCAGTGTGTGGTAGACTCTTAAGAGTTCACGGCCAAGCCCTATCGGAAAACAAGCATGTCCCACCGGCCACGGGGAGTGGACCCTGGAGGAAGGCCTTCATGGTGGGGAGGTGGAAGGCTGAGGAAGGGACAGGTAGCCTCGGAAGCAGCAGAAAGGCCCCCCACTCTCAAAGCAGCCCCCTGCCCCGTCTTGGGGTGAGAGCCTTCATGCCACAGCGTTCTGGAGGCCTCGGCCTCACCTGGTCTCTGCCTGGCTTCCTCAATGATTCTCGTGTCTCCCCTAAGGCTTGGGACCAGGGGGTTCCCATTGCTCCCAGGAGACACCACCAGGCCCCCAAGGTGGCGGAACTTTAGTCCCAGAGGATTGCAGTCTTCTTAGCAGTGGGGGGCGTGGGGTTCCCTCACTCCTGTCAGGACTTCTGGGGTCTCCAGACAGCTGTCCCTGCTCTCGGCTCACACACTCGCTCGCTCTCTTCTTTTCTTTTTCCCCTTGAGACAGGGTCTCACTGTGCAGTCCTGGCTGTCCTGGAACTCACTCTGTAGCTCAGGCTGGCCTTGAACTCAGAGATCTGCCTGCCTCCCCCGAGTGCTGGGAGTAAAGGCATGCGCCACCACACCCAGCCTCATCTCTGCTTTTCTCTCACCTGTCTCCGCAGGGTGAAAGTGCTGTCCACCAAGACCTGAAAGATGGCATCTGGACAAGGACCAGGTCCTCCAAGGGAGGACTGTGATGACTCCCCCTCCCCGTCTGGTAAGGGTCCTCCTGCTCCTCACCATCCCGTAAGCACAAGTGATAGAAAGGCATGGGGCTGGTATGCGGGGGGTGGGGTGGGGTGGGGTGAGGCTTCTCTGAGCACAGGGGCAGGGGGAGGCAAGGGGGGGAGGCAGAAGAGCCAGGCCTGCTGCTGCGGGAGGAAGGAGGAAGTGACCTGGCTTATCCCAGTCAGGTCCAGGAACAGGGAAGGGGGAGGAAGTGAGATGGCAGCCCTATCCGTGTCTCTCAGGTGCATGGGCGGGGAGGTCAGGCTGGTCCCTGGACTTGGGGTTCATATCCCAGGTGTGTGTGCGCTGGATGTGGTAGCTCATGTCTGCAATCCCAGCACTTGAGAGGCTGAGACAGGATTGGCCCAAGTTTTAGGTCAGTCTGTCCTACAGAATGAATTTCAGGTCAGCCTGGGCTAGAGGGAGGTAGAGATACCCTGTCTCAGAAAGAAAACACCAACCCCAGATATGTGTGGTGGCGCACGCCTTTAAGCCCAGCACTCAGGAGGCAAAGACAGGAGGATCTCTGTGAGTTTGAGGCCAGCCTGGTCTACCTATCGAGTTCCAGGCTAGCCAAGGCAACATCTCAAAAACTGAGGACAGAAACCATTCTCCTTCGATTGGCCCAAGGCTCCTGATTTCAGTTTGTTTTTTTCCCGTTCCCTTCACCCTAAGGACTGGGGACCATGTCCACCTGAGAGCTCAGGAGCCCAGTTCTGCGGAGCTATTCTGCAGTTTGGCCCTTGGGAGGAGCAGAACAGACAGAATGTGCATAGATTACAGGGACTTACTAGATTGGGGTGCGTGGTATCTACACATGGGGAGGCTGAGGACCTGGGAGCTGCTTGGTGCACAAGGTGGAGGCCTCAGCAGGGCCAGTCTAGGGCTGAAACCTGGGGGATTCCTGCACGGGCCCCGGTCTCGGTCCACAGTGAGGGATTCCATGGCCCCCTGTCTCCGTCCACAGTGGGGGATTCCCGCACAGCCCCCGGTCTCGGTCCACAGTGGGGATTCCTGCACGGCCCCCGGTCTCCGTCCACAGTTGGGGATTCCTGCACGGCCCCCGGTCTCGGTCCACAGTTGGGGATTCCTGCACGGACCCCGGTCTCGGTCCACAGTGAGGGATTCCATGGCCCCCGGTCTCGGTCCACAGTGGGGGATTCCTGCACGGGCCCCGGTCTCGGTCCACAGTGAGGGATTCCTGCACAGGCCCCGGTCTCAGTCCACAGTGGAAGGCTGAGGCAGCTGGGTTTTTATAACAGCAATATTAGGGTAGAAGTACTTACCCACAGGCAGTGGGGGAGGGCGGGCAGTGGTACTGCCACTGGAAGGTGTGCCTCAGTTTCCCCATCTGTAGGCTGGAGCTCACTTGCAGGCCAGGACTATCATGAGGAGTGAATGATCACACTGGCGGGGATCACACCGTGAATGATCACACCGTGGGGGAATGCTGAGTGTTGTGAAGGGGCTAGACGAAGCAGCGAAGGGGGAGGGGGTGCCCGGGGACAGCCTTCTCTTACTGACCCCCAGCTCCGACTGCAGAGCAGCAGGTTGCCCAGGACACAGAGGAGGTCTTTCGAAGCTACGTTTTTCACCTCCACCATCGGGAACAAGAGACCCAGGGGGCGGCTGCCCCTGCCAACCCCGAGATGGACAACTTGCTTCTAGAACCTAACAAGTAAGCTGCGGCCCCGGGGGGCAGGGGTCAGGGCTCCTGTCTCCGTCATCTCCTCCCTTCTCAGCCTGGCTTCTCGCCTCCAGCTGCAATCCTGCTCCTTAGTGCAGCCCCTCCTGTCCACAAGAACTGTCACGGGTCTTCAGAGGGGCGGGTGACGTCCGACCCCACCCCACCCCACCCCAGGAGAATCCGTTCTCTGCCATGAGCCCAGCTCCCAGGGCTAACTTCCCACTCCCCGACTCTCATTCCTACAGCGTCTTGGGTCAGGTGGGTCGGCAGCTTGCCATCATTGGAGATGACATTAACCGGAGATACGACACCGAGTTCCAGAATTTACTGGAGCAGCTCCAGCCCACAGCGGGGAATGCCTATGAACTCTTCACCAAGATTGCCTCCAGGTACCGTCACCCACCCCGCACAGATGTGATGGGCTCCTTGGCTGGGGACAGTGTCGGTGAACTCCGACACAATCCCCACCCGTCTCCCGGTCTCCGGGCCCCATTCACTCTTTTGCACACAAGCTCATGTCTCTGAGGAGCTCTGGCACCAACTAGTGCCCTGGGGTGGGAATGTCCCCTAGGGCCTTGCAGCCCAGCTGAGACATGCCACCAACTTCTGTCAGGTCAACTGCGATGCAATGGCATCTAAGAGGCCACCCAGTGCTGAGGACGAAGGTCACTCGATACAAGGCTCATGTCCCAGCTTGCCACTGACCACCACTGTGAAACCTCAGGGAAATAGAGAAAGCACCTTAAATCAGTGTTCCCGATTTCAAACCACAGCCACGTTGGCTTGATTTTTGTTGTTTTATTAATCTTTTTTTTTTTTTCCTCTGTGTAGCCCGGGCTGTCCTGGAACTTGCTCTGTACACCAGGCTGGCCTCAAACTCACAGAGTCCTGTCTGCATCTGCCTGCCCCTGCCTCCCGAGTGCTGGGATTACAGGCACACGCCACCACTGCCCAGCTTCATTTTCATCTTATGTGGATGGGTGTTTTCTCTGCATCTATGTATGCGCGCTTGCGTGCCTGATGCCAAACAGGCCAGAAGAAGGCCTCTGGAGCTAGAGTCACAGACGGCTGTGAGCCACCATGGAGGTGCTGGGAACTGAACCCGGCTACTCTGGGAGAGCAGCCGCTGCTCTTAACTGCTGAGCCACCTCTTAAGCCCCTTGTTTTTGAGATAGGGTCTCAAGCAGCCCAGACTGACCTTGAACTCTTGATCCTCCTGCATCAGCCTCCCGAGGGCTAGGATCACAGGCAGGTGCCACCAAGCCTGGCTGTGTTCGCTGTCCTCTCCCTGACCAGGGAGCCAGTGTCAGGGTGGATGTAAAGGTAGCAGCAGAGGCAGAAGCCAGTGGCAGGTTTAAGATGGGTGCTCGGGGATGGCATGTCCTGTCCCGGCCCTCAGCCAGGCCCCACTCTGTGCCCCTGTGGTTTGGGATCTCTCCTAATCTCTTCTGTCCTTTTCTCTCTGCTGTCCCCCGGGCTGCCAGGCCAGCAGCAACCTTCACAGGTAACGTCCCTGCCACCTGTCCGCCCACCCTTCCCTCTACACTAGCAGCAGCCAGCTCATGGCCCTCTTGGCGTTTTCCTTTCATGCTGTGAACCCCAGGCTCTTCCTGATTGGCAGCCAGGCCAAGGCAGACTTTCTGACCATTTAGCTTCCTAGTTGGGGGGTGGGGGTGGCGGGGGGGGGGGCGGCGGGAGTGGGGAAGGGAGAAAGGAAAGGGACCCATCCCCAAGGGATCAAGGCTCTCCATGATCTCTGGAACCCTCTGCCCACAGCCTATTTAAGAGTGGCATCAGCTGGGGCCGTGTGGTGGCTCTCCTGGGCTTTGGCTACCGCCTGGCCCTGTACGTCTACCAGCGTGGTTTGACCGGCTTCCTGGGCCAGGTGACCTGCTTTCTGGCTGATATCATTCTGCACCATTATATTGCCAGATGGATTGCGCAGAGAGGCGGCTGGGTGAGTGCCTGAGGTCGGGACGCCCCCCTGCTGTGCGGGCTGTCCAGCCGCTCACTCTATAACCCACCCCTTTTCTCCCGACAGGTGGCAGCCCTGAACCTGAATTTGCATAGAGACCCTATCCTGTGTGTGGCGACGATTCTTGGTGTGGTTCTGTTGGGCCAGTATGTGGTACACAGATTCTTCAGATCATGACTCCTGGGGAGCCCTTTGGGGCCCCAGCCTAAACCTCTCCCTACCCCCCCTACCCCTGCATCAGTCCTCTCCTTCATCCAAGAGCACAGACGCTTTAGCAAACAGGCACCCCTGCTTTGAAGAACCACTGCCCGGGGTCATCAAGGAGGCACGGATACCCCAACATTGCATGGTGCTATTGGGCCCTGTCCTGTCTGAGCGGGGCTGACTGATGCCTTGAAGGGACAAGAGGCTGGGTACGACTTCCCAGGAAGTTTTTAATGGTTTTTTTCTTTTGCTTTTTATACTACCCTTGAGACAAGCCCCCTTTTCTTCCACGGTGCCCAAAGTCAGAACATTGGGGACCTGGGGACCAGTGGTTCTGACCGGTGTTCCCTGGACTCCTGCTACTTTGGAAGGTCAGGAATTGAGAGGGGACTTGAGCCCATGGCCTGGCCCTCCCTGCACTGGCTACCAGGAACAGGACTGGCTGTAAGGGTTCATGACCTACTCAGTCCCCCCATTTCCTACTCCCCCAGTTCCATCCCCCACTCTTCCCTTCGCCCTTCCATCCCCTACCCTGTTCCCTTTTGCCCTTGTGGCTGGACTCTCAGGGATTCTGAGCCCAGAGTGAGGGTGGAGGTGAGAGTTCGGGCCACGGCTGTCTGAACACGTTCATCAAGGCCCTCCAAACCTTGTCCCTTCCCGGCACCCTTCCCGTTTTTCACCCATCCCCTGACCCAAGGACCACTGCCCCCACCCTAGTGGGTAGGGGAAACCCTCACCACCCTGACCCCTCCCCTGAGCCCTCAGGCGAGCTGCCTGCTGGGAGGCCTCCTTTTCTGACTGCACAGCCTCAGACTCAGTCGTTATGACGGGCAGGGGTGAGCCCTCGTCTGGAGGTGTCCACACTGAAGAACTACACCAGCCGGGGCAGTCGTGGATCTGGGTGCAGTGTGGCCCCCGGGACCTGTGAATACTTGAACCCCATCACCACCCACGCTCCTTGTCTGCCTAGGCCCTCCTTGGGTGGGGTGGGGGTGTCTCCTCTATCTTGCACAACACAGGGGTAAGGGGAGAGAAAATTCTTGATTAAGCCAAATACAGGGAGGAGAGGCAGACGGGTCCCCCACCTCACCCTCCGACTGTGTCTGGAAATAAACTGTGCAATCCCCCCAACACCCCACCTGGCGTTTTTTACCTTCTGCTACCTCTCCTATGCTGGAGTGTGGAAACTGGACAGACTGGTGTAATCCTGACTCCACACTACATAAGTCCTTATACTGAGATCCCAAAATCCTGGGTAAGGGGCTGCAGATGGATAATCAGAACAGCCCTTTGTGACATCCCCACCAGCTCTTAGCCCTCACTCTCATATCTTTTTTTTCTGTGCATGTATGATGGTGGGGCACATGTGCCACAGTGAGCGTGCGTGCGTGCGTGCGTGCGTGCGTGCGTGCGTGCGTGCGTGCGTGCGTGCGTGCGTGCGTGCGTGTGTGTGTGTGTGTGTGTGTGTGTGTGATGTTCTCTCCTTGCACCATTTGGGACCTGGAAACCACACTGAGGTTGTCAGGCCTTTACTCACTGAACCATATCACGCCCCTCTTATTTCTCTGCATCCCAGGCAGTCAGGGGAACCCCCTCCCCCGCCCCCGGTGGGCAGCTGAACGGCAGGTGTACCACTCTGAGGACCCCACAGGCCATCTTTCAACAGGAGCCACAGCCCACACCCACCCTAAAGGTCCTTTTACGCACTCAGCTCTTCCTGGGACATCATGTTCCAGCTCCCCCGTTCACACACACACACACACACACACACACGCGCGCGCGCGCGCGCACACACACACACACACACACACACACACACACACACACACACACACGGCTTTTTGATGCTAGGAGCTTTGATGTTGCATGGGAGCCCCTACCGAGAGGCAGCCAGGGGGGATAAAAATAACAAGCTGGGGGCGTTGAAATGTTCCGAAATTCACAAAGATTCCTTTCTGCCTTCAGTCCTGGGCACCCTGGTTTGTGTTTCTGACACCCTCCCCAGCCGGTCACATCACGTGTCCGTCCAAGAGGCCTGGCGAAGCTGCACTTCTCACTGGCCTGGGTTGGCTCTGCGCCCTCGCCCCCTCCCACAGGTGCTGGAGGCTGGAAGAGTGTTTGCAGCCGCCACACCAGCTCACAGCCAGCACTCAAGGCTCCGTGTGCCCGTGTGCACACTGAGAACTTCTTTTTGATACTGGAACAACATGTGATGGGTGGGCATTTGACTCCCACCTTCCAGAAAGGCAGGCAGGCAGGCAGGCGCCTTTTCAGTTCCATGGGTAGCAACAAGCACTGAGCTAGAACTCGCCACAAGGTGACTGGCTCGAGATTTTACCTGGAGGCAGGAGGAGAGGGTCGCTGGCCTCGCGAGCACATGCCCGCCATGGGTTTAGGTGAACACAATGTCGAGGTAACTCTCCGGTCCTCCCCGGGTGAGGTTACAGCCCGTAGGTGAGGGTGCTGCCCGAGTCCAAGATGGCCGACGCAGCCTCACACGCGCGTGCGTGCCCCTTTGTGGGTGTGGCCTGGGAGCTCAGTTTTTTTTTCTAGTTGGTTCTTGGATTTGGAAACCAAGGGCAAGGAGGCGGTCATTTCCATCTGAAAGGAAGGTGAGCACCGGGTTTGGGGCTTTGGCTTCTCTGGCCCCCTCCACACCTAACAGGACAAAGCGCCCCCAAACCCGACTCCCAGGTACTTCCCGGAGCTGCCCAAACCAGGGGGCGAGAAGTTAGGAGGGGTGGCATAAGGGATAGGCTGAGAGGCTGCCGCGAGGCAGATGGACCCTGCAGGTGCTGCGGTTAAATCGAGAGCACGCACTCCTACGCCTCAACATTTGTGGGTCTCCGGAAACTGTACCTTCTTTGCACCAGATACATCTGGATTTCATGAGGCTACAGAGCGAGCTGGCGGTCAGCCTGACCTGCGCTGAGACCCCGTCGTCTCAAAAAAATAAAATAAAATAAAAAATCATGAGATGTCTATCCAAACAGTTCAATTGAAAAAAAAAAAAAAAAAATCCTTCCCTTACCCCACATTACTCAGTATCTGCCATATCCACCTACCTACCACAGTACATACTTCGGGTGTAATGGATCCCAGCCCCAGGACTGGACAGGCAAATACTGACCGAAGTCCCTGGTTGGTGAGAGACCCTGTTTCAAAAAACAAACAAAAAAAGGTCGCAGTTGGAGAGAGGGCCCAGCAGTTATGGGAAGTTACTGCTCCGGTGGAGGTCCTGAGCTCAGTTCCCAGCACCCACTTCAGGCTGCAGCTCTCTGCAGTTCTAACTCCACTGGATCCGATGCCCTCTCCGACCTCCATGGGCATCTGCACCCATGTGCACATACCTGACCGCCAAACACACACATTCCCATAATTTAAAAAAAATAAAGGCGCCTGCTGGAGGGCATGTGACCTGAGACCCGGGACCCATAGGATCCTGGGAAATGGTCCTTGACCTCCAGAAGTGCGCCCCACACATATAATAAATAAGTGTATAAATAAACTAAACATTGAAGGATGAAGTTCCTTGAGAATGCTTGATGTGCCTGAAACTTTTTCTCATTTGACTTGTAAATCTGTCCTATGAGGACTGTGTGCTTGGAAAATAAAATCAAGTGTGTTAAATTTGTAAACATACTTTAAATATTTACAGGAACTTAACTAGCTAAAGTTTGTAAATGGTCTGGGTGATGTTAAAGCAAATTAATATGTCAGCCCACGGCTAACTTTGAACACCCATCAAAGGGTGAGTTATTACTTTTTTATTATAAAAATGTATGTATTATACAAACTGTACAAGAATTCTAAATAGAAAATTAGCATATGCAAGTTAAAGTTAAGAATTTAGGAAAGTATGCCTTTAAATTTACAATTTTAACTGACTATATGGAGAGAGTTGGGTCTGATGTGGCACAGGATGACCTTGAATTCATTATCCTCCTGCCTCTTCCTCCAAGTACTGGGATTTGAGATCATAGACATCCCAGCCTCAGAAACAGATTTTTTTTTTTTTTGAGACAAGGTCTTAGATTAAAGGAATGTTCCCCCACACTCTGCCCAGATTTTTTTCCAATGGTGGGGAATCCAACACAGGGCCTCATAAATACAAGAAAAGCATTCTACAATCTAGGCTGTACCCTCGGCTGTTGAATTGTTGTTGTTCACTGTGTAGCCTTGGCAGGACTTGCTATGTGCACTAGGTGCACGGGCCTCGAACTCACAGAGATCTGTCAGCCCTGCCTCCTGAGTGCTGGGATTAAAGGCGTGCGCCTTCACACCCACCTATGGCATAATTATTTTTAAATTGAAATTAAGTTTATATGTGCAGGGTGGGTGGGGTGCATGTGTGAGCGCCTAAGAAGTGCGGAGGAGGGATCAGATCCCCTGGAACTGAAAACAGCCCACACAGGTGCTGGGAACCTAACTGGGTCCTCTGCAAGAGTAGCAAATGCTCTAACCCCTGAGCCATCTGTCCAGCCCTGAGAAACAGTCCTTTAAAATATCTTACCTAGCCAGGCAGTGGCTGCGCATGCCTTTAATCCCAGCACTTGAGAGGCAGAGCTAGGCGGATCTCTGTGAGTTCGAGGCCAGCCTGGTCTACAGAGCGAGTTCCAGGACAGCCAGGGTTACACAGAGAAAACCTGTCTCAAGAAAAAAAAAAAAAGTTGCTATACTTATTTTTTTAAACATTTATTCACTTATGGGGGAGACACACATGCTGCCTAGACATGTGGAGGTCAAAGACAAGCCCTCAAAGGGTTCTTTTCTTTTTTCTTTTTTTTTTTTTTCTGTTTGTTTTTCAAGGCAGGGTCTCTGTGTAGCCCTGTCTATGAAGACCAGGCTGGCCTTGGACCCACAGAGATCCACCTGCCTCTGCCGCCCAGTGCTGGGGTTAAAAGCATGTGGCCTTGTTGGTGAGACTTTCTTGATTTGTTGCTGCTGAGGGGCTTTCTCTTCCTATGTGTTCCCCATTTTTCCTTCTATCCTGCCTCAGTTTTGTCCTTTGCCAATGGAATTCATAGAAGTGTTAAGAGCAGCAATTTCCCATTAGCACGATGCCTAAACCTTCCCATTAGTGTGGTTATTATAAACGATGGGGCTTCATGTTTCTTACCGTGACTCTGAACTAACTGTACAGCCAAGGCTGGTGTGGGACTCTGGGTCCTCCCTTAGCCGCTCACCGGTGCCAGGGCTGACTCAGGGAGTGTTGCAGGAGACTTCCAAAGCTAGGGTTAAAGGATTGTGACGCCATGCCCAGCTACTTATTATCTTTGATTAAGACATGGTCTCACACTGTAACCGAAGCTATTCCAGAAACTCAAGGCAATCCCTCTGCCTCAGCTTTCCAAATGCTGGGGTGACAGATGTGAGCCACCACGTCTGCCTACAGCTGTTCTGAAGTGCTTGTGCCCATGTCAGTTATCATCAGTGATGCCGTACAGTGACCCGGGGACTTACCCTGTAGCCTGAACAACAGTCCTTGTCTTAGTCACGGTGCCAAAGCACCAGAACCAAGGCACCTTACAAAAGCAAGCGTTTACTCTGGGAGCTCATGGTTCCGGAGGGTTGGAGTCCATGGTCATCATGGTGAGGAGCATGGCAGCAGGCAGGCAGGCATGGTGCTGGAGCAGGAGCTGAGAGCTCACATCTGATCATAAACAGGAAGCGGAAAGGGAGCTAACCGGGAGTGGCGTGGGCTTTTGAAACCTCAAAGCCCACCCCCATTGACACACCTCCTCCAACAAGGCCACGCCTCCTAATCCTTCCAAACAGTTCCACCAACTGAGGACCAAGCACTCAAATCTATGAGCCCATGGGGGTGGGGGGGTCATCCTCATTCAAGCCTCCGCAGTCCTCCATCTCCCGCCTCACCAGACCTCCCTCCACCCGCCCCTGGCTATTTTAGATCCTTCCCAGGACAGCCACACAGCACCCACCTTTACAAGAGTAGGGTGTATGAGTGGCAAGTTCAGCACAGCAGGGTCCCAGCCGAGTTTCTGCCAAGTCTGGAACTCTCCGTAAGGAGCCAGTTAGGGTAGCTCCGTGCAGTGATTTAACAGGATTGGGCTCCACAGGAAGTGTGTCACTGTGGGGGCGGGCTTTGAGAGCTCAGATGCTCAAGCTAGGCCTTGTGTGGCGGCATTCACTTCTGCTGCCTACAGGTCAAGATGTAGAACTCTTGGCTCCTCTCCAGCACCACGTCTGCCTGCACGCCGCCATGCTTCCCTCCATGACGATAATGGACTAAACCTCTGCACTGTAAGCCACCCCCAATTCAATGTTTTCCTTTATAAGAGTTGCTGTGGTCATGGTGTCTCTTCACAGCAATAGAAACCCTAACTGAGACAATCTGTCGATCCTGAGCTGTAATCTCAGCTCTGGAGGGTGAGGTGGGAGGATCAGGAGTTCAAGGCCAGCCGGGGCAACAAAGTGAAATATCTCAAAAAAAAAAAAAAAAAAAAAGCTCAGTGACAGTGACACAGTGTGCCAGGAAGAGGGCAAAGGCTGCTGCACTCCCGGGATCTCCAACCTGCCGAGCTCACAGAGCCTACCTGGAGCTGGAGAGGTACTTGAGAGCACTTGCTCTTGCGGAGGACCTGGCTGTGGTTCCCACATGATGTTTCACAACTGCCTGTAACTCCAGCTCCAGGGGAGCTGACACACTCTTCTGGCCTACCCGGGCACTGGCACACACATGCAGAGACCCACAGACAGAAACAAATAAATCCTTAAAAGATCGAAAGCTGGGCAGTGGTGGCACACGCCTTTAATCCCAGCACTCAGGAGGCAGATGCAGGTGGATCTCTGAGTTTGAGGCCAGCCTGGTCTACATATACATAGAGAGTCCTAGGCCAGCCTGGTCTACATATATATATATATATATATACATAGTGATTCCTAGGCCTGCCAAGCCAAGGCCACACAGTAAGACTGTCTTTAAAAAAGAAAGAAGAAAATGTTCCCAGGAGCAGTAAAACATTTCCACGCTAGCTCATTTACTGGCCTGTAGATCTGCCATTTAGGAGGCTGAGGCAGGATTGTGAATCCCGCCTATCCTGGACTACGGAGCACGACGCTCTCTTAAAAACAGGACGCACTTGGCACAGAGGTGGTACCTGAATGTAGTCCCAGAGGGAGGTCACAGACCCCCTCTCTGCCTCCCTCTCTCTCTCAGAAATCGGGCCACGACCTCCTACAGCCTCCGCTGTGACCTCACAGCTCCCCCAGAACCCCCAGAACCCAGTCATCTCCCTCCCACTGGCAGCTGTGAACAGGCCCAGCCTCCCTGACAGCTAGACCAAGGACAACCTCGAATTATAACTTGACTTTTGTCTACTGCTCTCTTGCCTCGTGACTCCCGGCACGTGGCCCAGGCCGGGCTAAATCACAGCTAAAATCACACGGTCTGACTAGTGCCTGATCACGCTCTGAAGGGTCGGAAACCCCTTCCATCCTTCAGAACTGAAAGCTCTCTGTCCCTTCGAGACTCTGCTGTGAGTGTGGAGAGATGGCTCCACAGCTAAGAGCGACTGACTGCTGCCCTTGCAGAGGACCTGACCGTTCCCTGCATCCACATCACGGGGCTCACCACTACCTGCATCTCCAGCTCTAGGGAACCCAACTCCCTCTTCTAACCCCTGAGGGCATCTGCACTCACATGAGCACATTATTTTAAAGAAATAAAAATACCATCTGTCTATACTGCAGTGCCTAACTCTCCTAACACGGCTCACAGCTGCCCAGGGCCACGAGGCTCTTTCCAGATAATGCTCACCTGAGGGATAATTTCATGTCAGCGCCTCTCCACTAACCTGGTTTTCTGCACTAAGTCCCAACACCCAACACTTGGGGGGTGGAGGTAGGCAGATACACAATTCAAGGCCATCCTTGGCTACACCGGCGGCGTTTGAGGCTACCCTGGGTTACAGAGATCCCCTCTCCAACAGACCACAGAGCACACACATGAGCCCACGTCCAGACCTAAGGCCCCTCTCGCCTCCCACACATGGATGAGAGGCGTGCTCCTCCCTTTCTGCTTTGCTGCTTGGCCGCCTTGTCTTGAGCTGACGTCTTCCCCCACCACACGCTGTACTATATGTTCTTGACGTCTCCAGAGCAGAATTGCCCATCTCCATGTGAACGCGAGGCCTAGCTGGCTGCACAGGGTGTAGGGGCGGGGCTTGAGGGGGACAGGCGGCTGGCTCTGTCCTCAATCCCCACTTCCTGGTGTGACCTGCTGCCTCACGTGGTGTCCTCCCACCACCCTAGGGGCTGGAAGGGGCTGTGCCTCTTGAACCCTGAGCCAGAATGAACCCTTTCCAGGTTGCTTCTGTTGGGTGTCTAGCAATAAATAGTGCTGAAAACACCGCCCTGCGTCTACACCGCCACGCTAACATCTTCCTTTCGAATATTTTCTTTTGGCAATATCTACTCCTTCACTTTTATCTTATTCATTTTTTTTTGGGTGGTGGTGGGGGTTTAGACATAGGGTCTGTGTAGTCCTGGTTGTCCTGGAACTCACTCTGTAGACCAGGCTGGCCTCGAACTCACAGAGATCCATCTACCTCTGCCCCCTGCACCACCATGCCTGGCTAACTTTTTTTTTTCCTTTTCCTTTTTTTAATACAAAGGTCTCACTCTATAGCCCAAGCTGTCCTGGAACTCATTATGTAGCCCAGCCTTGAACTCTTCATTCTTCTGTACCAGTCACCTGAGTGCTGGGATCACAGGCGTGTGCCACCACACCCAGTGATAACACATTTTTAGTGGCTACGTAGTCTTATATTATACTTAGGCACTATAATGAATTTTATTCTTAACTGATTCTCTATTGTTGGACATTTATGTAACTTCCAAGCTGTTAAAATTAACCAGCATGCCAATTTATGGGAAGTCTATCTGGCAAGTAAGACCATTCTGCAAGTTGTCTCGAGTTGTTTCTCCCTGAGAAAGCACACAGGAACCCCAACTGTATTACAGAACTCAAAGGCTCCGGATTGGAGCACCTGAGTGACAGCCTGTAATGCGTGTCGGGACAAGGTCTGGTAAGACACTCCATTTCGGGACTTCCATCCAAGATGGTCCCACATGGTAGGAGAGGCCCAGAGGCGAATGGGCTCTGCAGCTGATCCACCTCTCTGGGACCCTGAGTGCTGGTCTCCACCATCAGGCGTGACACTTGGACGTTTCACACGGTCTTTCATGACTATAACCTGCCTAGTTTCTCTGTGTCACCTCAGTGCTCGCTTGGGAAACTGACTAGTGTCATGTACGCTTGGTGAGCGCACAGCTAAGGAGAAACACAGCCAGCCCCCTCTTTTGGGGGGCGGGGACATTTGCAGAAATCTTTTTTTTTTTTTTTAAGACAGAACTCACTCAGCTCTGCCTGAGCACTGGAAACACAGACATGCGCCACCATGCCTAGTCTCACAGGGCGCTGAGAATCAGATCCCGGCTTTGTGGGAGGCAGGCAGCCTCCTCGACACCACCACCATTTCTTCGTACAGGATTTCCTTTCGCTCCCAGTGGCCTATGGCTCAATAACGCAGTGAACTCCTGGTCCTCCCAGCTCCAGTCCTCACCTGCTGGACTGAGGGACTGTGATCACCTGCTGGATTGCGGGACTGTGTCACCAGCTCTGACGATGATCACCTGCTGGATTGCGGGACTGTGCCACCAGCTCTGACTCTGTTATTCTTAATTGAGTTGACTTTGTTATGGGTTGACAGGATGCGTCCTGTGTACCGTGAAGTCAAGCTCTCCTGTGATCTCAGCATTCAGAAGACCGAGGCGGGGAAATCTCTAAGGTGGGGGAATCTCTGTGAGGCTAGCCTGGTCTACACAGCAAGTTCCAGGTCAGACAGGGTTACAAACAAGTGCCTGTCTGAAAAAATAAAAAACAAAAAACAAAAACAAAAAGGACGATGACGACGACGAGATGACGAGATGACTGACGGGGAAAGGTGCCACCAAGCCTGACAAGCTGAGTTGGATCCCCACAACCCATATTAGAGGAGAGAACAGACCCCATAAGTGGCCCTCTGATCTCCATGGCACTTGAGTGTGTACACATATCAGTCAGTACTAAAAATAAATAAATAAACAAGAACTGTGGAAAACCACCCCAGACTGGGGGATCTGAGATGACCAAACATTCGCAGGCTAGACAGAAAGGCAGGCAGGGTGGGGGAGGGCTGGACGGAACTGGGCAGGGCTGGGCAGGGCTGGGCAGGGCTGGGCAGGGCTGGATAAGGCTTCAGTGAAGGAGCTTTGGACACCACCAGGGGCCTGGCCTTGATTAGAGGAGCAGGGAAGATCCCTGTGTGTGGTGACTGGTTTGGAATGAAGCCTCCCGCACCCCAGGGCCAAGCACGGGTAGGACTGCCTCAAGAGTGCTGGCCTAGGAAGTGACTGAGAGGCTGCTGAAGCTGCCCAGGTGACCTGGACTGGGCCTGACCACTGTGGGGTGGAACCCGGCCGCCGTTTCCCTGAGGGGTTCAGTCTTAGGAGGAAGCAGTTATTGCGGCAGAAAAGTCACCTCAAGACTCAACTGAGAGATCTACTTCAGAGCTCGCTCAAGTGTGGGCAGTACCGACCGGGTAGGGCTAGGCTGGCCAGAGGTCAGCCATTCCCCCACAGTGAAGGCTCATGGGTAATGCTGGCCCTTTAAGTAAATTTTTGTGAAGACTATAGTTCTTCCCACTCCATCACCTCTCTACTCGGTCCATTTCAGTGATCTCCAGCTCTGCTATGAACTACAGAGCACAAGACAGGAAGGTAGTAGTCAGATCAGCGGTGTAGGGGCCGGAGCCATGGCTCAGAGGGTAAGAACACACACTGCTCTAGCAAAGTGTCCAGTTCCCGGCACCCACCCCAGCCGGCTCACAACTGCCTGTAACTCCAGCTCCGGGGAACACAACGCCCTCCTCTGGCCTCTGCCCCACCCCCACAATGCACAAATGAAAATAATGAAAACAGCTGGGTACGGTGGCGCACGCCTTTAATCCCACTCAGAAGGCAGAGGCAGGCAGGTCTGAGTTTGAGGCGAGCCTGGGCTAGAGAGTGAGTTCCAGGACAGCCAGGGCTATGTAGAGACCCTTCTTCAAATTAGGCGCAGATCCCTCACAGGTGGTTTTTGGGTTTTAGTTTTCCAGATGTTGTCGGGTAGACAACCAAGAGTAGCTACCATAGTCCTTTCCTCTAGAATCTCGGTTCCTGGCTGGAGAGATGGCTCAGCAGTAAGACACACCACTCTTTTTTCCTCTTCCTTCCCCACCCTCCTGTTCCTGCTCTGAAGACAGGTCCGGTTTACAGACTGACTTTCAGCTAGACAGAAATCAGTAATTCTGAAATAGTGCCCATCCTGGAGACAAGCCCTTCCGAGCCTGTGAGGACTTCCATTCTTCAAATCAAAACAGTTGATGCACCCCACTACTCTGATGGATTCTCTCAGGAGTAATGACAGACTTCAGTGGTTTTTAGTAGATTTTCTGTGTGAGTAGGTACATCATTGGTTAATAGTGAGCCTTTCATCTTCTCTCCGAAGGCCTCTAATTTCCTTTTTCTCCCCTTATAGCACTGGCTGAGATCTCTAGTATCGTGTTAACTAATAGCAGCAACAAAGGCTCCCTTACCGGGCCTGAATTTTATTCCATTTGTGTGTGTGCGTCTGTGTCTGTGTGTGTTCACATTTACACATTCTTGTGCGCACACACACACACACACATCTCATGGCATGCACATGCTGGACAAAGAACACTTGTAGGAATCAGTCCTCACCTCCAAACTCAGGTCATGCCGAGAGTGGTGGTACTCCCCTTTGATCTCAGGACTCGGTGTGCAGGGGCAGTGAGTTGAGGCTAGCCTGATCTACATATCCAGGCCGGCCAGAGCTACACAGTGAGACCCCGTCTTAAACAAACAAAAGATCTAGGTTGTCAGGCTTGACAGCAACCGCCTTTACCTGATGAACTATCTCACCAGCCACTGACATCGATTGATTGATTGATTGATTGATTGACTTATTTATTTATCGGCAGGGTTTCTTTGTGTAGCCCTGGCTGTCCTGGAATCTTGCTCTGTAAACCAGACTAGCCTCAAACTCACAGAGATCTGCCTGTCTCTGCCTCCCAAGTGCTGGGATTAAAGGCGTGCGCCACCACCGCCCAGAGCCCCTGATCTTAAAAAAAAAAAGATTAGGGGTGTTTTGCCTGAACCACATGCATGTCTTCCAAGGCCTGAAGAGGCCTCAGTTCCCTGGAACTGGAGTTATAGGCAGTTGTGAGCCGCCGTGCCAGCACTGGGAATCAAACCTGAGTCCTCTGGAAGAACAGCCAGTGCTCCTCACCTCTCGGCTCTCTCTTCCCTAGCCCCGCACCTCTGCTTTATCTATCTATCTATCTATCTATCTATCTATCTATCTATCTATCTATCTATCTATCTGTCTGTCTATCATCTATCTATCTATCTATCTATCTATCTATCTATCTATCTATCTATCATCTATCTATCTCTTTATCTATCTATCATCTGTCTATCTATCATCTATCTATCTCTTTATCTATCTATCATCTATCTATCTGTCTGTCTGTCTGTCTGTCTATCATCTATCTATGGTATTGGGACTTCAAGACCTTGCAAACGCCACACACACGCTCTGCACCGAGTTCTACCCAGCCCCTTTCTCCCAATGGTTTTTCTTTTCGCACTGTTCGTTTATTTTTTGAGACCCCGTCTTTCGCTGTAGCTCTGGGTGGCCTGGAACTCACTATGTAGGCCAAGCCGCTCCAGATTCCTGGCAGTCCCTCTGCCTCAGCCTCCCAGGTGCTGAGATTGCGGGCGTGAAGTCACCATGTCAGGCTGCTAAACGTTTCTAGAGGAATAATCTTTGGAAGTGTTTCTAAAAATACAGTGGGATGTCTTCTATTCAATCTGCCAGGCCAGATTATCTCCAGGGTTAAGATGTGTTAACTCTCATAAAAGCAGGGCGCTTGGAACCTTACGCATCTGTTGAGGTCTGAGGGACAAGTTACAGTGAGGGACATAAGGTACTGTTGGAAATAAACAAAGTTTAAAAGCGTGATGTCTCTGAGAAACTTAATATAAGTGTGTGTGACTCATTAGGACATCTTAAATAACTGAGCTCTGTATGGATGAGAAATATGTCCAGGTTTACCTAAAATTAGGTGGGGGGATGTTACATAAACAGGAATATTTAATAATGTAAAACCAATACGCGTTGGCTGTCAGCGGTCCTGTCAAGCAGGAAGCATGCCAAGCGGACAGAACTGCCTCTGAATTTTCCTTTACCAGGACACTTGTGGATCTGACTTAGGAACATTTCCCCGGGGTTACGACCCAGGCACTGAGAGGCCAGCTCAGTCTGCACGGCTCTTTTCAGCAGTCCATGCGCGGGGTATAGGTTGTTCTCTTGTGTTGTCTAAGCGTGGGCAGCTCCAGGCAGCTCCCTGGCTCCAGGCTCCTGTTTTCCCATCTCCAGCAGGCGACTTCCTCAAGGTCAACATCCTGCTCTGAAGATGGCGACTGTGGCTCCCGCGTCTCACAGCCACATTCAAGGCAGGAATAAAAATGGAGCCAAGTCAGCGTCCCTTAAAGCAAATGTTTGTGGGGTGTAGGAGTGGCCCAGCACCCACATGACGGCTTACAACTGTTCGTAATTCCAGTTTCAGGGAGTCGAGCGTCCTCCTCTGTTCCCCAGTATGCCCTGCACTGAGACACACCCCAACCTCTCCAACCCCCTGGCCACTAAGCCTTTTTTTAAAATTTATTTATTTATTTACTTATTTATTTTGGTTTTTTGAGACAGGGTTTCTCTGTGTAGTTGTGGTGCCTGTCCTGGATCTCACTCTGCAGACCAGGCTGGCCTCGAACTCACAGAGATCCGCCTGGGATTTAAGGTGTGTGCCACACCGTCCGGCCTAAGCCCTTTTTTTACTTTTTATTTTGAGACAAAGTCTTAAGTTGACCAACTTGGGTGTGAACCTCTTCCGTACCTCAGACTAGCCTTGGATTTCCCAGCCTCCTGCTTCAGCCTCCCCAGTAGCTGGGGTGTTTTTAGGCTTGTACCACCCGGCCCTGCTTCCCCCTGTTCTTCATTTTTATTAGGGTGCAGGTCAGATCAAGTTGTGTTTCTCTTCACCAGGGCAGCACAGGAGAGGTTTCGGCTCTGAAGCAGGCCATTCTAAACACACTGGGGTTCAAAGCCAGGCCCGGGTGAGCTCCCAATGACTGTGCTCTGTCCTCAGAGACCAGGGGCAACCTGAGACAGTGGGGCAGCATGGGAACCGCTGGGGACTCACACCTTCCCACCTCTTAGAACACCTACACTGCAGAGGTTCCCGTGAACCTTTGCTGCGGCTCAGAGGGTGGCTTCCGCTCAAGTCTTGACGACGTAAGGTGTGTGAGAAAACGCTGTGGGGCATCCGCTGTATTCTGCACGTCTGACCTCACGTCGGACTTCACGTCGGCACACACTCAAGCGAATGTGGGAGCTTTGCCATGTAGTGCTGTCTGCCCACAGCATAGACGTCCCCTGGTACGAGAACATCGCTCGGCAGCTAGCCCTAGACTCTGAGTGTGGAGGCAGCATACACCGCAGGAAAAGCTTGGGGCGCAGCAGGTGTGGGGGTCCTTCTTGGGGCAGGCAGGCCTTTTCCTCATATCAAACAGCACAAGGCAGAGAAGGTGCGGGGAGGCCGCTTTTATTGATAACTAAGCTGTTCCTTCAGGAAGAACTTGCGGGATACAAAGAAAACAGGAACGGAGGCAAAAAGCTGGAGAGATGGCTCCGTGATTATGAGCACCTGCTGTTTTCCCAGAGGACCCAGGTTTGATTCCCAGTACCCCATGATGGCTAACACCTTTCTGTAACTCCAGTTCCACTTGTGATGATGCCCTCTACTGGCCTCTGTGGGTACTGCATGCATGTGGCACATAGAAATGTGCAGACAAAACACCCGTACACGTAAAATAAAAATAAATCTTCAAAAGGATGTCGGGAACAGGGGTGAGGCTGCAGTCAGCAGGAGTTCAAGGTCATCATCAGCTAGTTCAAAGCCAGCCTGGGCTACAGGAGGCCTCGTCTCAAGAAAAACAAAGTGACTTGAGTCACACACCAGACACAAGCTGGTCCTTGCAGAATGCTCTGTGAGCTGCGTAAGGGCAGCGTGGCTTGTGTCGGAACAACCTTCTCCCTGCTGTGAACCGCACAGGGAGGGATGCCCCCGAGGTCCTGGGTGTGCAGCGCCCTTCTCCCCGGGGATAGGTGTCTCCACGTGGTAAGTGTGGGCAGTCGGGGGTCCATCTCACATCCCGACTCACCAGAGCTGCACGGGTGTGGAGAATCCCACAGCCCATCACGGTCCTAGAGAAAGCTGGGAGGCACCATGGAGACTCCACTGTGGGAACCGGAAGGGAGGAGGGAGATGGTGGAGAGGGACAAAGAGAGGCCGCCCGCCCGCCCTAACACAGCAGAGGTCGAAGACCCGCACCTCCCCTTCCTCGGAATCCTGGCGGACGAGGAGGGCCTGTCACTGATTCACTCCCAGCAGAGGTGACGAGCTGCCTCCTCCAGGGCCGCGGAGCGAGCACATTCGGCGGCTGTGTGGGCGTCCGCTCCTGCGCAGCTGCGCGGCTCTGCTGCTGGGGCCCGAGAGCAGCTACAGACAATGTGGACACAAAAGACTGTGGCTGCGTTCCCAGAACGCTTTTCTGACAAAAGCTGGTGACCTGGCAGCTCTGCTCACGGGGTACTCTGCCAACCTCTGTAGCCGAGGTCCAAGGTGGGGGGGGGCGGGGGTCCTGCTAGACTGGGTTCCTGCAGAGACATCCGGGAAGAGCAGAGTCAGGCTGACCCAGTCCCACCAGAGGGGCCCGGTAGGAGATGTATGGAGGCCCCGGAGCCTGGGTTCTGCCATCAGGTAGCTGCAGGACTGGCACCCAGTCAGGGCCACTGGGTCCTGTGTGCCTTGATAGGCACAGTTCTCTTTGGAACGGGAGCTCATGTAGCTCGGGCTAGCCTGGAACTTTCTATGTGGCTGAGAAGGACCTATCTTCTGATCTTCTTGCCTTTACCTGCCAACTTCTAAATTCTGATGTTACAGATATGCACTACCACATCAGTTTCAGGTAGTCCTGTAGCCTTGGACTCCCAAGGACCGGAATCATGCTCATTGGGAAGCACATTTCAAGTTTGATGGATGTGAAAATTTTACTTTTTTAAAGATTTATTTATTATGTATACAGAGTTCTGCCTGCATGTATGCCTGCCAGAAGAGGGCACCAGATCTCACTACAGAAGGTTGTGAGCCACCATGTGGTTGCTGGGAATTGAACTCAGGTCCTCTGGAAGAACAGCCAGTGCTCTTAACCTCTGAGCCATCTCTCCAGCCTAAAAAAATTATTTTTTCTTTCCTTTTTTTTTTTTTTTTTTTTTTTTTTTTTTTTTTTTTTTTTTTTTTTTTTTTTTTTTTGAGACAGGGTTTCTTCGTGTACCAGGCTGTCCTGGAACTTAAGACCAGGCTGGCCTCGAACACAGAGATCCACCTGCCTCTGCTTCCTGGGTGCCGGGATTAAAGGCCTGTGCCACAATACCCAGGTCACTCTTTTCTAAACAACTGTTGAGCCCCTGCTGTGGGGTCTTCCATCCTGAGGAGAGATTCCAGAGAGCTGGCTTCCAGCTGGTGGTCAGAATCTCCAGACTGGAGATGTGGGTGATCTTAACAGGGGTTCCTGACCCAGTCAGGACCTCTAATCCTTAGAAGTCAGAACGCAAAGGAAATATGGAGCACGAGGATTATGAAAAGGTCCTGTGAGACAGGAAAACAGAGGGAGGGAGTGTCCCACATCAGAGAATGTTCCGGAAATGGGTTCCAATTTGTCTAGGTGCTGTTCCCATTTCTTAGAGCCAAGTGATTTAAAACAACACATACATATTCTCAGAGTTTGAGAGGCTAGGAGTTTAACATCAAAGTGCCAGGTCTCACCCTCTCCTGGCCCGTGTGTGTGTGTGTGTGTGTGTGTGTGTGTGTGTGTGTGTGTATCGATAAATACTTTCCTTTGGAGGCAGGGTCTCTCACTGACCTGGAACTTACTAAGGACACTAGGTGTTAGCTCGCTAGTGAGCCCCAGGAACAACTCATTTGTCTCCATCTCCCAAGTGCTGGGATTATAAACGTGCATCACCCTATCTGGCTCCTCCCCGACTTTTGAGATAAGGTCTCACTATGTAGCCCTGGCTGTCCTGGGACTCACTATGTAGACCAGACAGATCCTCCGCCTCCGCGTGGGCCGCCACAGGTGGCGGTATCAGCACTCGGGCCCTGTGTTTCTTGGCAAGCACTGTACTGACTGAGTCATCTCCACAACCTCCCAGCCTTGGCTGCTTCCAGGTCTTCCTGGGTTTGTGGCTTTAAATCTGCTCTTAGCTTTGGTCTCCTCTCTCCTGTGTGTCCCTTATGACACCCATCACTAGATGCTGGCCTTAGGTAACCAGGGATGATCTCACCTTGAGTCCTAATCATGGCTGCAAACACCCCTTTTATAGATCTGGTCACCTTACAGGTTCCAGGACCAGGGAGTGGACACAGCTTTGGTGGAACGACATCATTTAACCCACCCAGGTCGGATGAGTGGAGGAAGCGGGTACAGCGGCCTCTGGAGAGAGTGACGGGTAGGGTGGGCAGTCAGCAAGCAGGCCTAGCCATAGGAGCAAGTGGATGGCGGCCAGGATTCTGCTGTGGTGTAGCCATTTCCTCCCAGCTGAAGCATTCTCTCCTGCAGGGAGGAAGAGGCTCCTAAGACTTCAAAACAGAGCTGGAGAGATGGCTTAGCAGTTAAGAGCACATGCTGTTCTTTCAAAGGACTGGAACCTGGTTCCCAGTACACATTCCAGGCAGCTCACTACCCGCAACTCCTCTCCTGGGGGATCCGACACCCTCTTTTGGCCTCCACAGGTGCTGCATTTAAGTGCACAGACATACATCTATATAATTAAAAGCAACATAAACGTCAAAAGAAGAGGCCCTTCCAGGAGGAGTAAGCAGTAAGTGCTTCACGGACGCAGCTTTTGTGAGTCTTCACCATGCTGGGATGTTCTTTTCTGTGCCGCGGCAGCTCAGCACTCACCCACGGCCCCGTAAGGAGCCCCCTTCTTACGCTCAGCAGGCTCACCAGCGCCACAGCTCGGCCTTGGGTGGAACTGCTCCTTGGTGCAGTGTTGGCCCTCTGTCTGGGGCAAGCAGACTGTGTTCACATCTTCCAAGAAGAGCCATGCAACAGCCATGCACTCAAGTGAGCTCCTGCCACACCTGCTCCTGTGGGGAGACGAGGGGGAGACCTGTGTCACAAGACGCCAGTTACACAGCCTTGGTCGCTCTTTCTGGAACCCACCATCTCAATGGGCAATCTCTTCAGGGTCTCTCTTTGTAGCCCTGGCTGTCCTGGAACTCGCTCTGTAGACCAAACTGACCTCTAAATCAGAGATCTGCCTGCCTCTGTCTCCTGGGTGCTGGGATTCAAGTGCCCCCATGTCCAGCTGACTCCAGGCTTTTCATGGCCAAAGGAGTTGACCTTGATGGCACTACCAAGGTCAACGGACAGGAGGCGCAAGAGAGCAGCCTGGGGTGGCCAGAGCTGCCCTTTGCCCTCACCCTCAACACGCCAGGGCCGAGGAGGCTGCCTGCTGGTGGTAACCCCCTTTCCTGTTGTCTCCTCCTGAAGGGGCACTGTAGACTCATGGAGACGGGGTGCCTTCTCGGGGAGCACTGGGTGGGGGACACTGTCTTCCCTACAGCCACCCTTACTTCCCCCACAAGATTCTTGTCCTTGGGTAGCTGAACCCAGCTAACCTCAGAGCGGAAGAAGAGGCAAATCTTGTGGAATGGAGAGAGCCGGAGGCAGACTCAGTGTCACAGCGACCGCCCAGCACCGCGATGCAGTCCACTCGGCAACTTCACGTTGAGAGCTGAGACACAAATATGTGCTGTGTTTGGGGGAATATGGTGGGCTGAGGAAACCTCAGAATAATAAAAGGAAGGCCTTAGGAAGGGGCTTGGGCCAGAGCTGGCCAGGGGTCCATATGCAATTTCCATGTGAGGCCAAGGTTGGGGGTGCTGGGGAAGGGGGGCACCTTAGAGGCAAGTGTCTGAGGGGCAGGCAGTCTTTCATCCTGGGGTTACACATGGCTTTTTGTTTTGTTTTCTGAGGTAGGGTGGCTAGCCTGGAACAGGCCATGTAGACCAGGCTAGCCTTGAGCTTGTAGCGATCCTTCTGCTCCCGAGTGCTGGGATGACAGGTGTGTGCACCCCACACCCAGCTGTTATCCTAACCAATGGCCGATGGCATGGCACCTTTCATGTGAACGAATGAATGAGGATGAAATGAACCATTCCTGCTGGCCTTCGTGGGGCCAGCAGCAGCTACACCAGCAAATACGTGGTCCACCTACCCCTTCCCTGGGCCTGGCTGACCTTGAGATCGGAGAGCGCAGGGAGAAAAGGAAGGAGAGGAAGGGAGTATTCCCATTGTCACCAAGAGCAGGAGAGAAGCCCGAAGCATGGGGGCAGGGGAAACAAACCGAAGTGGAGTCGGATTTAGAAAGAACGCCTGCATCCTAGCCAAAGGCCCGGAGGGGAGTGGTCCTCCACAGTCAAGTGTGGGCAGGACAGCACGATGCTCGCTCGCTGCCTTTCAAATTGCCTGCAATAAGGCAGCGAGCCTGGAGGGGGAGGTTTATGAGCCTTGAAGCCCTGTGAGAGGTGAGAGAGAACACCATAAAATCCAGAATTGCTAGAAAGCCACAGACTCCTCCTCTGAAGCGCCAAAAATAGAAAGTGGGAAGTCAAATTAATAGCGCCGGGAGTGACAGGGGAAACGGGGCCATGTGTGCGGCTCTGCAGAGGTAGACAAGAACATCCACTTGGAACGCCTCATGAGCCAGGTGCTGCACTGAGGAAGAGCACTCATGATTTCTCTTCATCCCCGGCACAACCTGAGGAGGTGGGTCCTGTCGTCCTGTCTTCACAGTCAGGGAATGCTCTAAGTCACTGGTCCAAGACTGCCCGGGGAACAGGGGCGGGTGGAGCGGGGTGGGGGGGTAGGGAGTGGGGGGAAGGAATACACAAACGCTGGCCGGTGGGCAGGATGGCTCAGTGGGCAAAACCACTTGCCACCACGCCTGACAACGTGAGTTTGATCCTTAGGACCCACGTGGTGGAAGGAGAGAACTGACTCCTGAAAGCTGACCTCTGACCTACACACACACACACACACACACACCATGTATAAAAATGTTTTAGAGAGGGGGCTGAGAGACGGCTCGGTGGTTAAGAGTCCTCACTGCTCTGAAACTCAGAGATCCGCCTTCCTCTGCGGCCTAAGTGCTGAGATTAGAGGTGTGTGTCACCATGCCAGACAATGATAGTTATTTTTATTTTGTTATTCTCCACAAGATTTTTAAAATAATAATTATTTTATTATTATTATTATTATTGTCTTTATTTGAAGGCCAGAGGACAACTTTATGGAGTTAGCTCTGTTTTTACCTTTCTGCGGGTTCCCGAGCTCTAACCCAGTTTTTCAGGCTTATTCAGTATGTCCTTTCTTTACCCACTGACCATCTTGCCAGCCAGAGCCCAAACACACCACCATCTGCACCAGATCTCCGGCCCGTACCTAGCAACTTCTGCTGTGGTCTCTGGGGATTCAAGCCAGAGCTCAGCACACACCTTGCACCTGCTCTGCCCCTGACGGACTCGGGTCTCCCCATCCTGTCTTCTTTATAAAGAGGCGGTGCGCATAGTTGTTTATGGCATGGCACTCCCCAGGTGAGAAACAATGCCCTCTCCTTCCCACGTCCCACTGTGGAGGCCAAGTGTGGGGCCTCACAGGGGCCGTTCCAAGGCGTGACGGGTCCACAGTCATCTGGGTTCATAGTAAGAGCTCTTTCTAATGCACACCGGTGGTTTTTGCCTTCGCGTACATCTGTGCACCATGTCATACAGTGCCTTCAGGAGCCAGAAGAGGGCGTGGGGTCCCCTGGAACCAGAGTTACAGATGGTTGTGAGCCCCAATGTGGGAATCCAACCCAGGTCCTCTGGGAGAGCAGCCAGTCCTATAGACAGTTAGGCCAACTCTCCAGCCTTCTTGATTTTAAATTTTATTTATTAGGCAAACAGTGTTCTGCCTGAATGTATCCCTGCAGGCTGAAGAGGGTATCAGATTTCATTACAGATGGTTGTGAACCACCATGTGGTTGTCCAGCCTTCTCTTTAAGATTTATTTTATCTTTAATTGTGTGGGTGTGTTAGTGCAGATGCCCACTGAGGCAGGAGGCGTCTTGGTTTTTGTTTGTTTGTTTGTTTGTTTTTGTTTTCTGAGACAGGGTTTCTCTGTGTAGCTTTTGGAGCCTATTCTGAAACTCACTCTGTAGACCAGGCTGGCCTCGAACTCACAGAGATCTGCCTGCCTCTGCCTCCCGAGTGCTGGAGTATGAGGCATCTTTATCCCCTGGAGCCGAGGTTGCAGAGGCTGTGAGGTGCCTGATGTGGGTGCCGGGCATGAACTCGGTCCTCTGCCGTCTCTCCCCAACAGTGAGGACTCGAGAGGACCTCGAACTGGGTGGCGAACTGGGCAGCGGTGGCACACACCTTTAACCCTAGCACTCAGGAAGCAGAGGCAGGAGGATCTCTGTGAGTCCAAGGCCAGCCTGGTCTGCAGAATGAGTTCCAGGATAGCCAGAGCTACACAGAGAAACCGTGAGGAGGCACCAGAGATAAAGCTGCACTGAACTGGGAGCAAACCATCAACAGGCGGCTAGCAAAGGAGCTGCTGTGTGCTCAAGAAACAGCTCACCCCGGGGCCATCCCTGCACCCCTCAAGTGGAGGCAGGAGAAGCCCTTGAACCTCAGCCGTTTGAGGCCAGCTTGGGGGATGGGAACGGCGCCCATGGAGAGGGCTCTGTAAGGCACAGGACGAGCTACAGCCTAAGTTACAGCCTTGTGACCTACAGAATAGCTCCACTTCTCTGCTAAGCTCAGACACCCCACCCCAGTCTGCAGGGAAGGAATTTCCATGCTCTGTGGGCGCTGGGGCTGCCGTGGGAGCTCCTCCCACTGAGGGGCCTGAGTATCTAACTAGGCCTCAGCACCAGTCTCTCGCCAACCCGCTCTCCACCCAGGCTGTTTCCTGCCTTTTGTGTAACAGGCAAGTGGCTCAGGTGGTGGACACTGGCCCAGCTCCCCCAAAGCCCCGGTTCCATCCCCAGCACGGCATAAACCAGGTGTAGTGGGGCCCACCTGCAATCCCAGCACGAAGGAGTTGTAGGCAGGAGGATCAAAAGTTCACGGTCATCTTAGCCACAGAGAGATTCCTAGGCCCATCTGGCTGTCTCAAAAACAGAAAGCACACCAAAGACCGAAGGACAGGGACCGTTTTTACTCAATCGGCCATTTTGAAAGGACGAAGATCAAACAGCTCGGCCTTTTTCTGGGTCTGGAAGCTCAGATTTTAACCGAGCGGAACCAGGCCGGGCAGAAGTCCTGCTTCTGCAAGGTGACTCCAGAGAGGTGCTCATCTGAGGAGACAATCCAGTGCCCACGAGGGGGAGGGGCAGCCTCAGTTTCCACAAGCTTCATTTCTCCAGTGAGAGGGTGGTCTTGGCACAGGGTGACTTGTCTGTGAGACTCTGATCTTCCTGGAATCCAAGGTGACTGTGGGTTTAGAACTTGCGGCTTCCAGGGCCTAGAACAGGATGATGTAAAAACTGACACTAAAATACCTTCCTTGGTGATTCAGTTGCCCCGTGACTGATGAGCATACCCGTGTTGAGCAGGGATCTGACCCGCCACAGTCAAAGGTAGCTTACCTTCTGCTACCTTGAGGCACACGTCAAGAGTCGTTCCATGGCCTGTCACACGGCTTCCTTTACAGACTTCCAATAAAAGTCACATGCTGTGGTCTGGAGAGCCGGTTCCGTGGTTAAGAGCGTTCCCTGCTCTTGCAGAGGTTTCCAGTTCGGCTCTCAGCATTTACATGGTAGCTCACAACCGTCTGTAACTCCAGGTCCAGGGGGTCCGATGCCCTCTTCTGGCCTCCACGGGCAGTCAGCACACACATAGTGCACATACAGACATGCAGGAAAAACACGCATATGCCAAAGATAAAATGAAGTAATCTAAACCCCGAAAGGAGGCCCCTGAGCTCCTCACGTGCCCTGAGGCTGCTGGCCCACACGCCCCTCACGCTGCACAGAGGAAGGCTAAACCAGCCAGAACGCTGATCTTAGCTCAGGCCCCCATTCCAGGCTCCCAAGTTATTTTTGGACTTTGATTCTGTCATCCAGCACTTTAACTGTCCCAGTTTTCTGACATCTGAAACTTTGATTATATGTCACCCATGTCCATGTCTCCATTCAGAACACTGAGCACAAAGGATGGAGACCACAGCCCTGGCCCATGCTCCCAGATTCTTCTACACGGAAAGTGATGGATTCATGACACCATTCCTCCAAGACCCTCCCTGAGGAGCAGCTCTCTAAATCTGGCCACTGGGCTAAGAGCTGAGAGGAGAGAGAGGGAAGAAATAGGTTCTGAACCCTGAGGGCGTCCCCAACTTCTCAGAGGAAACAGATGTGGTAACATCCACAGTATGATTCAGCTCACACTCTGCTTTGAGGACCCGTCCCTCCCGGATTCTCTCCCTGCCCCCAAGCTAGAACACAGTAGAAGAACACTGACTCCCGAACAGTGTCCTCTGACCTCCACACGTGCATTCTATTCCCATGGCACTGGTTTTTGGTTTGGTTTGGTTTTTGGTTTTTCGAGACAGGGTTTCTCCGTGTAGCCCTGGCTGTCCTGGAACTCACTCTGTAGACCAGGCTGGCCTTGAACTCACAGAGATCTGCCAGGCTCTGCCTCCCGAGTGCTGGGATTAAAGGTGTGCGCCACCACTGCCTGGCACATGATTGTTCTTACACATATCCTACACACACACACACACACACACACACACACACACACAACTTTTAAAAGAAAATAGAGGGCTCGAGAGTCCTCAGCAGGTAAGAGGATATGCAGCTCTTGCAGAGGACTGGAGTATGGTTCACAACTGCCTGCAACTTGAGCTCCAGAGAATCCAACTCTCTGCTGACTTCTATGGGCACTTAACGTAAGTGCACACACACACACACACACACACACACACACGAACACACATACACACAAACACACATACACAGGAACACACACACAGAGGAACATGCACACATACATTCATAAAAATAAAGTAAATCTTTAAAAAGAAATTAATAAAAAATATTCAGCTGGGTGTGATGGCATATACTTTAATGCCAGCACTTGAGAAGCCAAAGCAAATGGATCTTGTGAGTGGGAGGCCAGCCTGGTCTACATAGTGAGTTCCAAGCCAGTCAGGATTATACATGAGACCCTGTCTCAAATAATAACAAAAATTTTAAAAGAAAGAAAAATACTGAGAGAGAAAAGGAAGGAAGGAAGGGGTACTGGGGAGATGGATCAGTGGTTATAGCTCTTACCACACAAGTGGAAGAACCAGAGTTTGGACCCCTAGGTGTTGCATGAATTCTAATTGGTCTTATAGTAAAAAACCCGGAGTCAGATATTGGGGTAAATGCCGAAAGATCAGGGAGACAAAGGAACAAGCACTAGAGAAACTTCTCACCGCTACCAAAGCCTCAGACCGAAGGGAAGGCGAGATTCTATCTCCACAAATCCTGTCTGCAAGCCTCTGAGGCCTCAGCCGAAAAGACTCTAGTTTCCTCACACCTTACATGCCTTCCTCCACCCAACCATCTCACTTCCTTCCTAGTGCTGGGACTAATGGCGTGTGTGCACTTCCCAAACACTGAGGTTACAGGTGTGAGAGCTCAAGTGCTGGGATTAAAGGCGTGTGAATCCCAAATACTGGGATTTAAGGTGTGTGCCATCACTGCCTGGCTCTGTTCTCTCCTAGACTGATCAATCTCATGTAGTCCAGGGTGGCTTTGAACTCACAGAGATCCAGACGGATCTCTGCCTCCCCGAGTGCTGGGATTAAAGGTGTGTGCCACCACTGCCTGGCCTCTATGTCTAATCTAGTGGCTGGCTCTGTCCTCTGATCCTCAGGCAAGCTTTATTTGATAGACAATATATCAAGATGGCGCCCCCCACCCCGAGCTGCGCGGGCAAGCTCTGGGTTGACTGAGAGACCTGCCTCAGTGAGTGAAAGGGCAGAAGTTGAGGGTGACCTGACATCAACCTTGGGGCTCCACATGCATGCGCCTATGGACACACAAGTTCACCACATGTGTGTAACACACACACACACACACACACACACACACACACACACGAGTGAAAGTAGAAAATGAAGGAAGCAAACAAAGGAGAATTATGTAAACTTATTTTAAATTTTTGTCTGTAAATGGTTAAGTGTGTGAGGGCAGATGCAGAAGAGGGTGTCGGCTCCCGAGGTCCGAAGGGTCGGCTATGAGCTCCTGGCTTGGCTGCCACAATCCCACCCTGCTCTTCTAGAAGTGCTCTTAACCTCTGTGCTCGCTCACTCTCTGGGTCCCGTATTTGTTCGTTTGTTTTCTGTTTATTTGACACAGAGGCTCAAATAAACTTCAATCAAACTAACTTCAGCTCGGGCTCCTGCTGCCGCAGCCTGCGTGCTGGGGTCACAGGCTGGGGTCACAGGAAGGGGTAACAGGCTGGGGTCACAGGCTGGGGTCACAGGCTGGGGCCACAGGCTGGGGTCACGGGCTGGTGTCACAGGCTGGGGTCACAGGCTGAGGTCACAGGCTGGGGTCACGGGCTGGTGCCATCACACATCCTACCTTGTGCCAGAAGAAAAAGGAATGGTAGAGGAGGAAGAAAGGATGGAAGGAAGGAAGGATGGATCCAGTTTATATGACATGACTAATTTAGAAAAATATAATATTTATTTTTTGAGACAGGGTCTCATACAACCTGGGCAAGCCTCTCAAACTTGCTGAGCTTGGAATGTGGCCAAGACTGACATGAGCTTCTGATCCTGTGCCCACCTTCTGCGTGTGGGGTACAAGGGAATGCAACCACACAGGATTGTGTGGTGCTAGGATGGAAGTCAGGACTTCCCACAGGATGAGCAAGCCCTCTGCCAACTGCTTGAAAGACAAAATGGTCTCCTATTTTAGAGATTTATTTTGGGAGCCAGAGAGAGGCTAAAAGGCTAAGGGCACTTACTGCTCTCCCGGGTTCAGTCCCCAGCACACACATGGCGGCTCACAACCATCTGTTACTCTATTTCCAGGGGATCCCAAACTCTCTTCTGACCTCTGAGTGTACGACATACACATGTGGTACACACGCATGCATGCAGGGAACACTTGATACGTGTAAAGTCAATCTAAAAAAAATTAAAAGCAGAACAAAACAAAAACACAGGCAGAGGCAGGAGGATCTCTGGGAGTTCCAGTTCATCCCGGTCTACATGGCAAGACTCAGGCCAGCCAGGGTCACACGGTGAGACCTTGTCTCGAAACAAAGCAATAGCAAGGGGCCGCAGAGACGGCTCAGTGGGTGAGAGCTTACTGTTCTTTTTGAGGATCCGAGTTTGGAGCCACGTGGTGGTGGCGCACACCTTTGATCCCAGCACTTGGGAGGCAGAGGCAGGCAGATCTCTGTGAGTTTGAGGCCAGCCTGGTTTACAGAGCGAGTTCCAGAGCAGCAGCCAGGGCTACAGAGAAACCCCGTTTCAGGAAGAAAAAAAAAAAAAAAAAAAAAAAAGAATCCAAGTTTGTTCCCAGTACCCATGTCATGAGGCTCACAACCCCCTGAAAGGTCACCTTCAAGAGATCTGATGCCCTTTCTCGACCTCCTGGGCATGCACATGGGCACATACACGCGCACAGACACACATACGCATTGTTGGGACTAATAATTTAGAAATAACTCCCACAACAACAAAACCTGTGTAGGACTCCTGAATGCCTCGGGCCTCCCGGCCCCTCTGCTGAGGAATGTGACCCTAGAAGAGCTGCATGGGGAGGTGGCCCAGAGTCCACACAGGCAGCAGCCCGCCCGGGCCCACACAGCGGGGCTGAGCCTGGGTTTGCAAGCTCCCTATTAGCAGCTTAGAGCCGCAGGGGTGTGCTGAGTGCCAGCCCGGTGCCCGACTCAGAGGCACTTCACCGGGCTGCAGAGGCCCTGGGGGCTTCTCAAAAGTAAGCTGCATGGTGACTGCTTTCTGCGCCATATAAACAAAATCCCAAATTGGAAACGTGAGAGAAAATAGAGTATGAAAATTCTCTACTTAAAATGGCAATTCTTTTGTGGTTTTATGCATTCTTTTTCCCATTCCATCAATTATTTAATACATCTTTATGATACATGGAAGTAATTGGCCTGATTCAAAATTAAAACTGGGAAAAATACATATGTGGGCCAAATAGTGGTGTGTTTTCTCCACTAGTGGTCCTTTAGGGAAGGGATGAACTCGATACCCACTCAACCTGGGTCTGAGTGGAGTCCCCCAGTCAGCTAAGCTAATGACTTCCCGGCAGCCGCTGCCCTGCACTTAAGTACATCACTTCACTCAAATCTATGAAGACACTGAGGAAAATTGGGGGGAGGGGGGAGAGAGGATTTTTTAAATTATTTATTTCTATGGATATTTTGCCTGCATGTATGCCTGTGCACTGTGTGTGTATCTGGTGCCAGAGCAGGCCAGAAGAGGACTTTAAACCCCCTGGAACTGAGTTACAGACAGCCATGAGCTGCCATGTGGGTGCTGGGAATTGAACCCGGGTCCTCTGGAGGAAAAGCCAGTGCTCTTAACTGCTGAGTCATCTCTCCTGTCCCCTTTAAGATTTATTTTTATTCATGTGTATGTGTGTGAGAATGTATACCATGTGTGTGCAGGTGCTCACAACGGCCAGAAGAGGGCATCAGATCCCCCGGAGCTGGAGCTAGGGGTGGCTGTGAGATGCCTGATGTGCGCTGGGAACTGAACTCAGATCCTTTGCGAGAGCAGCAAACAGACTCAACTGCAGAGCCATCTCCCCAGCCTCTGTTTTTAAAGATTTATTTTTGATTTATGTGGATGTGTGTGGGTGTGTGCCTATGAGGCCAGAAGAGGGCACCAAATCCTCTAGCACTGAAGTTACAGGTGGTTTGAACCACACATCATGAGTGCTGGGAACTGAACTCAGGTCCTCTACAGGTGTTCCTAACCACTGAGCCATCTCTGCAGCTCCTGAGAATTTTGTTGGTTTGTAGTTGTGGTTTTTTTTTTTTTTTTAGGTTTTTCAAGACAGGGTTTCTCTGTGTAGTTGTGCGCCTTTCCTGGAACTCACGTTGTAGACCAAGCTGGCCTCGAACTCAGAGATCCACCTGCCTCTGCCTCCTGAGTGCTGGGATTAAGGTGTGTGCCACCACTGCCTGGCTTGTAGTTTTGTTTTTTAAGACAAGGTCTCTCTCTATAGTCCTGGCTGGCCTGGAACTCACTGTGTAGACCAGGCTGGCCTCAAACTCACATTTATCCACCACACCCAGCCTCTTGAGAGTCCTTCACTTGTCTAGCCTTGAATCTTGCTGATCCCTGACAGGGTCTGAACTTACGCCCGAAGCTCCTGGGGGAGTCTGTGTTTGTGTTTCTTCTGTGATTTGGGCCTTGCTTGTCTTACTGCCAATTCTTTTCCACGTCTCATTTCTCCACAGACCTGACGCACACTTTCATAGAAACGAATTCAGCAGAACCTCGCAACAGCCCAGGAAGGTTGATCCCAAGGCCGTCACCTGAGCTCACAATCTGAAATAGGAAAGCACATAAGAGCATGGGCCTTTAATCCCAGCACTCAGGAGGCAGAGGCAGGTGGATTGATTTGAATATGAGGCCAGCCTGGTCTACAGAATGAGTTCCAGGCTAGCCAGGGCCACATAGTGAGACCTTATCTTGGGGGTGAGGGGAGAAAGTACACAAGGAATCAACCCCCTATGAGTTGGGGTACACTTATAACAACACACAGCAAGATGAAACCCATGACAATTCAGAGTCACCAGCTGCAACAAAGGCCGGGCACGGTGACCCCCCCTGTGGTCCCAGCACTCACTTCAAGGTCATCCCGCTACAGAACAAGTGTGAGTCAGGCCTGGGCCACCTGCCTCCCACTAAAGAAGAGGTGTGGTGGGTCAAAGGAGCTATTCCCAAACCGTGTGAAGTGTAAGCAGGGAGAGCAGAGAGAGGATGAGGAGGGAGAGGGAAGCGCTGTTCACAAGATTCCACGACTATTTCTAGCACCAACTTGACCAGGCACTAATCTTGACTCTTGGAACAAATGAGAACAGAGAAGAGGCTGTGGGTGAAGATCTTCCAGAACTGATCTGGGACAAGAATTCTCAATGTCAGGAAATAAATCCCAAGATAGACCAAATCCTCTTTGGACACACCAGATACACCTAATTAAGGTGGGGGGTGGCTTCTAAAAATCAGGAAGAAAACTCGGGTTTCCCACAAGCAGTGATGTCCGGACAGATGGCAGACTTCTCAGTAACTATAGAGATCAGAAGACAAGTCCTCACGGCCGCTGCGGTGCTGGGGTGGTGCCAGAGCTTGGAACATGCTAGGACACGCTCTACCACTGGACTATACCCCTAGCCCTTCACCGCTCTTACAGGGAGGTATCTGGAAACTCGGACCACCCCAAGCTAAGGAGACATTTGAGATTGAGTGTAACGTGAACAAATCCCCAGCCAAACCCTAGTTAGACAATTGTAGAAACATGGATCTAGAATGTGGTACTGAAATAAGGAATTATTTTTAGTGCTATAATATTGTAGTGAAATAAATGTCCTTTGAAAAAAAATCTATTATTTAAGGCCATCCAGCTCCTCAGCATCTTCATCCTGCTGGCAGGCTTTCCCTGTCTGTGTACCGTCTCTCTGCTTTCTCTTTAAACTCAGCCTCTGCAACCAGCTTCAACTTACACAGCCCTTGGCCTTCCCGTGTTCCACTGCTACGGAGGCCATGGCAGCTCCCAACAGCACCTGCTGCCTGCCTGATTCCCTGACAGGGAGCAGTCTTCACAGTGACTTTCTGTGGTTGGCAGGAGGCCTTTGCTCAGGTCCTGTTCTGTTCCTCTTCCCGGCTGAGTGTAGGGAGCTGGGCCCTGTGGTCCACGTCACTGTCTAACTGCCTTTGATTGCTTAGCGTTTGTCTAGAGGGTGAGCATGACTGAATCAGAGTGTGGAAGGCAGTTAGGTCCTTGTCTAGAGAAACTGTGATCATTCCTACCTTCCGCCTCCGTCTGTCCCTGTCCAGGACTGCTCCTGTCCTAGATGCCGACTGGAGAACCAGTAGGGCCAGCGCAGGCAGAGCTGAAAGCATTTCTCCTCCATTTCTTCTGAACATAATTTACCGGTAGGGTGGAACACTGGGTGACCTGATCCTTTGACTTTGCAATTCTTTCCGTTCATAGGTGTCAATCCAGAGCACAGAGAGTGTCAAGGAGAAACACTGAATTCACCGTTGTCTTCAACTCACCATGTGGACACTGCACCCTTGAATTTGTCATTTCTCTTAGCCAGGGTGAGGTTCCTGCCAGGGCACCGCTGTGTGCAAACTCTTCCTGTATGACAGACAGGGATTTCCTGGCATCTTCAGCACTGATGGATGGGACAGCACAGGCAGCCATGGTCCCTCCCCCCCATCACTCTGCTGCTCCAAGGCCAGTCGTTAATAAGGCAAAGGAGCCTGTGATGGTCCTGCAGCTGCTGCGGACCTCTTCTCAGCACAGTGAGACACTGTACACAGTGCACTGCCCGGTGCCCTGGAAGGTTCCAGTAAAGTCGAGAAAATGTACAGAGAAACTAATCTTGTACATGATGTTTTTCATGGAGGCTTAAGGATGCTGGCAAGGATGCAGGGAGGCAAACTCCCCACCTCCCTACATGGGACTGTAAACCTTGGGGACTCTTTGTTCCCTCATAGTAACGCATCTCATTTCTAAATTGGAGCTAATAGGATTTTGTGCCCAGGATTATTATATTGTTGATAATTTTCTGAAACACACGGTAACAACTAGTAAGCAAGAGAAACAGCAGGTTGCACCACATGGATTCTGGTAGCAACGTGTGCTGGGCGCACCTTCTCCAGTGGGCCTGGGAAGGCTTTGTTCTTTAGCTTCCCTGTGGTTAAATAGAGCTGCTGGTGCAGGGCCGCTTGCCTTGATCAGTGACTTCTGCTCGGCACCAGAAGAAAAGACAGACATGTTTTTATAATATAAGCATACTTTCTTTGTACACCGTGTTCATTCTTGAATAAAGTGAGCTCACTGTTGGCTTGTAGATGTTAAAAAGAAAGTATTGATTCCGATTCAATAAATGTTTTCTTTTTAAAAATTCTATTATTCTGTTTGTACGTGGGTGTTTTGTCTGCATGCATGTCTGTGCACTATCTGCATGCCCAGTGCCATCGGAGGCCAGAAGAGGGAGTCAGAGTCTCTGGGACTGGAGTTAGAAACGGTGGTGAGCCACCAAGTGGGAGCTGGGAACTGAACCTGGGTCTTCTGGAAGAGCAGGCAGTGCTCTTAACTGCTGAGCCATCTCTCCAGCCCCTAAGTAAATGTTCTTAAATTCAAAGACGAATACTTTAAAGTATTAGAGGGAGGCTGGTGGGCTGGATCAAAGGTTAAGAATATTTGCCCCTCTTCCAGACCACCTGAGTTCAGTTCCCAGCAACTGCATCTGGAGGCCCCCAACCCTACAGAAACCCAGGTTCTGGGGATCTCACTTTCTCTTCTGGCCTCCAAGGGTACCCATGCAGAGACACACACATACACACAACTTTAAAAAAAAAAAAATGAGGCAAGCTGGCGGTGTGTGATGGCGCATTTGAGAGGCTGAGGCAAGATAATCAGCTGAGTCCAAGAGCAAGGCCACCCTGGGGTGCGGCTCAGCGGTAGAGCGGTTATTCGGCAAGTGTAAGGCACTAGATCCAGCCTCTAGTACTGCCACAGGAGCACGAGGCTGGACAAGGGGCACATAAAGATCCTTCGCCAAAGCAGACAGAGGTGGGCTGGGGCGAGCTGAGCTGGTCGACGGCTTGTCTAGCATGCATCCCAGCACTGCATAAACCAGTGTGATAGAGCAGTCCCAGCACTCGGGACACAGAAGGGAGGATCATGAGTTCAAGGTCATCCTTTGCTACACAGCAAGTCTGCAGTCAGCCTGAGTTAAACGAAACTCTTGTTAAAAAAAAAAAAAAAAAGTGAAGCTGGGCGGTGGTGGTGCACGCCTTTAATCCCAGCACTCGGGAGGCAGAGCCAGGTGGATCTCTGTGAGTTCGAGGCCAGCCTGGTCTACAGAGTGAGATCCAGGGCAGGCACCAAAGCTACACAGAGAAACCCTGTCTGAAAAACCAAAAAAAAAAAAAGTAAGAGGCAGTTAAAGTGGATCAGTGGGTAGAAGAGTTTGCTTTGCAAGGCTGGCAATTGGATTTCGATCCCTGGAACCTGTGTAAGAAGACAGATGTGGTGGCACACATCTGTAATCCCAGCATTCCTATGGAAAAATGGAAGGTCTTGGGAGACGGCTCAGAAGCTCTCAGGCCAGCTAGCCTGGGGTACCAGTGTGGCAAAAACAAGAGAGACATCACCTCAACAAGGTGACAGGAGAGAACCAACTCCCCAATGCTGTCCCGACGTCCACACATGCTGTGACACGCAGGTGTCTGTTGTCACACATACATCACACACATTCACATACAATAATCACGAAAGAGAAAGAGACAAGGAGAGCAACCAGTGGGTCTGAGGACCTGAGTTCAATCCCCAGGGCCCACACGGCAAGGAGGTACAGAGCCCTGCAAGTGGTCCTCTGACCACCACAGACATGCTGTGGTACCCACACCCCAACACACACAAGCACTAGATATATAAAAATGTAATTTAAAAAATTGAGATGAGGCTTACGTACATTTTATTTTAATTTGTGTGTGTGGGTGTGTGTATAATGAATGAATATCTCCCAGAACAGAAGTTACATGTAGCTATGAGTGGCCAGGTGTGGATACTGAGACCTGAACTCAGGTCCTCTGGAAGAATAGCAAATGCTCTTAACTGCTGATCTCTCGAGCTACCACTGTTACTTACAAAATAAATAAATAAAAATAAATAAATTATTATATCATGTCATTCACAATTAAAATGAAAAAGTTTAATGTCTTTAATCCTAGCATTTGGAGGAAGAAGCAGGCAGATCTTTGAGTTTGAGAACAGCCTGGGCTACATAGCAAGCTCTGGTCCAGCCTGGGCTATATAGTGAGAACCTCTCTAAAAAAATTAAAAAACAAACAAACAAACAAAAAAAAAAACCCCACCGTTTTTGGCCTAAGCATGAATGTGGGACACAGACAGACAGATATACAGACAAAACATCTACACGTAAGATGAATTTTTTAATTAAATTAAATAAATAGGCTATTTTCAGAGATAATAGGCTATTTTCAAAGCCAGGCACCAGAGTGCATGCCTGTAATCCAAGCACTAAGGAGGTTGAGGTAGGAGGATCATAAACGGGAGGCCAACCTGGGCAACGCAGTGAGACCCTGTCCCAAGAGGATCTGTACTTAGGGGCTGAGATTCCCCAGTAAAGTGTAAACCATGAAAACATGAGGAACTGAGTTCAGCACCCATGCAAAAAAGATGTCAGCTACCCCATGCACCTGTAATCCCAGCACTGGGAAGGCAGAGTCGGGAGAGTCCCCAGGGCTCACAGGCCAGCTGCTCTAGCCTAATCCGCGAGGTTCACTGAGAGATCCTCTTTCAAAAAAATAAGGTGGCAAAGCCAGGAGGTAGTAGCGCACGCCTTTAATCCCAGCACTCGGGAGGCAGAGGCAGGTGGATCTCTGAGTTCAAGGCCAGCCTGGTCTACAGAGTGAGATCCAGGACAGTCAAGGCTACAGAGAAACCCTGTCTTTTTTTTTTTTTTTTTTTTGGTTTTTCGAGACAGGGTTTCTCTGTGTAGCTTTGCGCCTTTCCTGGAACTCGCTTTGGAGACCAGGCTGGCCTCGAACTCACAGAGATCCGCCTGCCTCTGCCTCCCAAGTGCTGGGATTAAAGGCGTGCGCCACCACCGCCCGGCGAGAAACCCTGTCTTAAAAAAACAAAAACAAAAACAAGCCAAAGGCTGAGAGATTGCTCCGTGGATGAAGACACTTGCTACACAAGTCTGAAAACCTGAGTCTGATTCCCAGAACACACATAAAGATGGCCGGGAGAACCAACTCCACCTAGTTGTTCTCTCACATCCACAGTGCACTGTGGCACATCCACATCCACACAAGTCATGTACACTCATAGAAACAAAACATGTAAGGATGGAGAAGCAATTGAAGAAGACACCTGACATGGATCTCTGGCTTCTACACATACGTGGACACACATGCATACTCGGGCACCCTCTTGCGTGCACACACACTCACACACACACACACACATGCGCGCACGTGCATTACCCAGAGCCAGTGTCCATCGTGCCCAAGGCCTGGGTGTTTGCTGCTCTTCAGAACACAGTCCCCAGAGCACTGTTGCAGGTCCCTCCCTCCCAGAGCAGCCGGCAGTACGGGTACAAGGTTCCTCTTCACACGCATTCCACATATTCTCACACTAGACAGAAAACTATCAAAAGAAGGCGATACTGTTGGGCTGAGGACGCAGCTCAGTCATAGAGCGCTTGTCTAGCCTGTGAGGCCATGTATTCAACCCCAGTACTGAGAAAAAGGTCTCACTACATAGCCCAGGCTGGCCTCAAACTCAGAGATCCACCTGCCTCTGCCTCCTCAGTGCTGGGACCAAAGGCGTGCATTACCATACGCAGATTTAAAAATTTTTTAAAAAACATTTGTTTTGTTAGCTGGACACGGCAGCACACACCCCTTTAATCCCAGCACTCGGGAGGCAGAGGCAGGCGGATCTCCATGAGTTCGAGGCCAGCCTGGTTTGAAGCTGCCAGAGCTACAGTGAGACCTTGTCTCAACATCAGCAATCTGCACAAGCTCTGCAGGTAAGGACTTGGTGCTGGTGCAGGGGACCCGTGCGGTGGCTCACAACACGCCACCCACCAGGGTGGGCTGCAGGGCAGAGGCCCAGGAGCAGCAGGGTCAACTACGGGCTGCAGCCTCAAAGGCTGTGAACCAAAACCAAACACGAGTCAGCTTTCCTGCTTCTAACCTGCATTTGCTACAGTGAGGGAATGCTCACGCAGAATTTCAGAATCCATTTCACACACACTCCCTGGGTTGTGACGAGTGTCTACCAGCACAGTTCTGATTCTTCTGGCGCCTTAGCGATTGCCTCTTAGTTACAGAGCACTCCCTCCCCCCACATTCTAAGATTTGGGGTTGCTTAGGGGCCTAGCAGCAACAGAGCTATGCTATTATGGGTCCGGGGCAGGTACCCTTTAAGGTACTGGCCTCAGGTGAAGTTTTGCTTCTTGAGACAAAGTCTCATAGTGCAGGCTGGTCTCAAACTGTGTCTGCGGATGACCCTGAACCCCCATTTCCCCTGCTGCTATCTCCCTAATGCAGGAATTATAGCCGTACACCAGTTTACTGTAGTAAGTTTTCACGCAGAAGAGAGCTATTATCCTGACACCAAAGGGCAAGTCACCTCCCAGAGTGTCTTGGTTAGGGTGTCTATTGTTGTGAAGAGACACCATGACCCTGGCACCTCTTATAAAGGAAAATGTTTAACTGGTGGTGGCTTACAGTTTCAGAGGTTTAGTCCATTATCATCATGGTGGGGAAACGTGGCAGTGTGCAGACAGGCAACAGGAAGTGAACTGTCTCACTGGGCATGGTTTGAGCATATATGAGACCTCAAAGCCTGCCTCCACAGTGACACACTTCCCTCCAACAACACCACACCTCCTAATAGTGCCACTCCCTTTGGGGGCAATTTTCTTTCAAACCACCACACATAGTAAGGAGCCTCTTGGGGGCCCGCCTTACAAGCGGATCCCCTGCTATCATAACTGACCTACAATGGGGGGCAGATGTTCCCCCAGGAACTACTAGGGATTGATCAGTAGTTGTTTCATTTGGACTTTGATTCATTTGAGATGTCTCAGGTCTAGGTCTGAGGTTGGTGATGTCGCTAAGAGACACAGTGCTTGCTAAGCATGCTCAAGACGCTGAGTTCAACCCCAGCATGGCACTCAGCACGGTTCAGGGTCCCACTCCTTCCAGATCAATTTCTGTCTTAGTTACAGTTTTGACCACGACCAAAACAAACAAACCAACAAACCAACAAACCAATGCGGGAGGACAGGGTTTGTTCCGCTTACACTTCCAGGCACCGGTCCATCACTGAGGGAAGTCGAGGTGTGAACTCACACAGGACAGGAACCTGGAGATAGGACCTGAAGCAGAGGCCACGGAGGATGCTGCTCCCTCCCTTGCTCACTGCTCACGTTTGCTTGGTCGACTTTCTCACATGGCTCAGGACCCCCTGCGCTGGGTGGCACTGTCCAGTCAGCTAGGCCCTCCCACATTAGTCATTAACCAAGGAAGTGCCCCCAGCGGCTTGCTTCCAGACCACTATGGTGGGAACATTTTTATCAACCGAGGGTCCCTCTTCTCAAATGACTCTGGCTTGAGTCAAGCTGACAAAAAAAGCCAGGACAGTGTCTGAAAGCCGACAAGACTGCAAATTCAACTGTCATCATTGGCCACCCAGATAATTCAAATCTGCTTTTCACCAGCATCAGATGCAGAGTCCTCCAGGCTCTCTTATTCCTACCCTGTGACCCGAACGGAGGCCTGGCAGACCCTTCCTTGTAAGCCCACATGTCAAACCAACCCAACCCATCAGAGCCCGTGTCTACGGTTAGTGTCACTCCACAGCAGCGAGGCAAAGCAGCCACATGGCCTCCCACGGCACGGGCGAGCTTCAGTTGTGACCTCGGTAGAGCAGCTTGAATGCAACGGCACTGGGGTCCCCGGGCTCAAAACAAAACACAAAACACAAGAAAACAAAACCCGCACCATCTAGAGAACTCTGGCAGGGCACGAGGTTCTGCTTCTTCAGAAGCGTGCATGGCTGTGCCAAATCAAGCAAGCAAGCGTGCCAGGAACGGATCCCACTGGGGTCTTCTTCCCAACACAGCAGGGCTCTGCGCCTCACTGCCTGGCCGAACCTTGGCCTCGTACCTTCACTCGACTGGATGACTTAAGACGACACAGCAGTGTGCTGTCTGAGCTGACCACAACTGGGACACACGTTCTTCTTCCAAAGTGCCGACTCTGAAGGAATTTCAGTTTCTTTTTGTTGTTGTTTGTTTGTTTGTTTGTTTTTGTTTTTCAAGACATGGTTTCTCGGTGTAACAGCCCTGGCTGTCTCACTTTGTAGACCAGGCTGGTCTCAAACTCACAGCGATCCACCCGCCTCTGCCTTCCAAGTGCTGGGATTAAAGGCGTGTGCCACCACCGCCCGGCTTGAATTTCAGTTTCTTTTCATTTTGGTTGAGACAAAATGAAAGATCTATGTAATCCTTGTTGTCCTGGAACTCGATCTGTAGCCCAGTCTGGCCTCAACTCAGAGATCCACCTGCCTCTGCCTCCCGAGTTCTGGGATCAAAGGTGTGCACCACCACACCTGGCCTGGAATTTGCATTTCTGCCAAGCATCTTTATAATTTTTAAAATAAAGTTTTGTCTTAACCCTTTGCTAGAAAAGAGAGTAACTTTCTTTTACATTTTACAGCAAGGAGGGCAACACTCACTATTCAGTTCAAGAACACAATCAGCCCAACGCCCAAACCTCACCTTTATTGTTCATTTTCTGGGGCCAGTTTTGTTGTTGTTGTTGTAAGCAGGGTCTCACACAGCTGGGGGGGGGGACCTCAACCTTGCTGTGCAGGCCAGGCTCACTTGGAACTCACTCTAGCACCCAGCTTGGCCTCAAATTTAAGGTGACCCTCTTGCCTTGGGTCTTTAGTTCCTGGAGTCATGGGTGTGAGCCGCCACACCACTCTGATTTTGATCTCATGCAAGAGAACATGATCTAAAATTCCCCTTAAAGGCTTTGAAGTCAGACTGGCTAGGTGGGGAGTGTGCGGCAACAAATTCTTTTCAGACAAGATCTCACTATACTATACTATGTAGGCCTAGCTGGCCTGGAACTTGCTCTGTAGACCAGGCTGTCTCTGCGTGTGACAGCACTCCAGCTTTTCCCTAACAGTGCTGGAAGCTAGAAGCCCAAGTTCGAGGCCCCATCAGGTTGACTTCTCCTGAGGGCTCTTTTCTTGGCATCTGGACAACAAAGCGATGTTTTACCCTCCATATTCTCCCATAAGATCTGAACCACGGCCTTCAGGGAATTCCCCCTGTACTCTAAGAGTACCTCTTCATCTCTTTGTTGCTACTCTGGCAACATTTAATTAACCTTCCTTCCTTTCTCCCTACCCACCTCCCTTTCCCCTTTGAAGCACCGTCCCATTATGTAGCCCAGGCTAGACTTGAACCAACAATCTTCCTGCCCCAGCCTCTTACATGTTAGGATTATGGGTGAGTACAATCATGTGTTTTGTTCTTTATGCTGAGAATTGAAACTAATCCTTGGCAAGTGTTCTACCACTGAGCCACACTCCCAGCTCTCGTATCTGACTGTACTGAACTATGCTGTTTAAATGACTCTATAGTCTCTGTCAGCTAATGGGATACAAGCTAAGGAGGAATTGGTAGCAGCCCAGTGTGGTGCTGCTGGGGAGGTGGTGGGTAACCTGCAGAACACAGCCAGCCAATGGCACCCCGTGAAGGGTTAGGCTTTGTCAGCTGTCAGAAGATGAGGCACCAGCTTCCCCTCCCCCTCCCCCATGGAGACCCCTGCTAAGGGAAGATGTCTGACAGCGTCTTGAACCTGGATGTGGATGGACCTCTGGCATTCACTGTCTCCCTGATTCCTTCCACAGACATCCATGGGTGAACCAGTGACCGCAGCCTTGACATGCCCCTTCTCATCTCTGAACTATTATCTTCAGCGGCCAGGCTCAAACTTACTTTTGCGGGCTTTGGATATACTCAGCAAGCACTCTCTACCACTCAGCTAGTCCCTGTTCTAATATCATGGTTTTGTAAACAGTCTTTTAAAAGCTGAGTTTGGCAACTCACATCTGCAACTACAACTCTCAGGAAGGTAGAAAAGGAGATTTCCACTCTCAAGTCCAGCCTGGGATATTCTGTCCAAAAAATAAAAAAAGGAAGAAAGAATAAACACTTGTGCTAGTCTCTGTGGTATATGCCTGTAACTGTAGTACTAGGGAGAATGAATCAGGAGGATCTTGGGCAAGTTCAAAGCCAGCCTGGGCTGCAGGGTAAGACTGTCTCACAGGAAAAAAGAAAACATTGTTTCTTAAACTATGATCCATAATGGTTATATTTTAAAATTCAAAATTCTTTATTTCTACTGTTTTGTGTGTATGTGTATGTCAAGTGTATGTTAAGGTATGCTTACCTGTGTGTGCGTGTATACACATGTGCATGTGTGTGTGTGTGCGTGTGCGTGTGTGTGTGTGTGTGTGTGTGTGTGTAGAAGCCAGAGGCTGACACTAGGTGTCTTTCTCTATGGCTCTCTACTTTATTTTTAATTTTTTCTTAAAAGGAAGACTGAGTTGATTTTCTTCTGCCTCCTTGTGGGATCAGGGAACCAAACTCGGGTCATCAGACCTGTGTGTAAACACTTCTCCCCGCTGAGCCCCCAGTCTGGGTCTCTTGTTGAATCTGGAACTCACTGATCAATAGAGTCAGGCTAGTGAGCCCTGGGAATCCTGTTTGTACCTCCCAAATACTGGGATTAAAGGCCACAAGTGCTTTTTATGAGTGCTAGGGACCTGAACTCTGGTCCTCACACTTACACAACACTTTACCCACTGAACCATCTCTACAGCCATTAAAATGCTTTCCTGTGCTTACTGTTTTTGAGACAGGTTCGTAATATGCGTCCCTCACCGACCTGGAGTTTGCTTTGTAGACTGGGCTGGCCTGTAACTCCGAGGTCCTCCTGCTCCTGCTTCCTGAGTGCTGAGATCAAAGGTGTGCACCATCATGCCCCGCCACTAAAATCCTTTTCAATCCGTTCTTTCTCCTCTTGCAAAGCACTTGTGTGTGTCAGGCTCAGCTGCCTGTCCTTGTTCCAGCTCTGCTGCTTGACTGAACATGCTTCCCTGCCCTAGACATTTTCTGTGCATCAGTTAGCTCTGAAGGCTTCATTATATTCAATGTGGGTATTTTTGGTAAGACTAACTCATATGCGGTGGTGGCATTTTCTGTAAGTGGAACATAATGTCTGCTTGTCTTTTTGTGATGTATCAGCCACTAATGTTCAATCCCTTCATCCACTCATTCATTGGGGGCTCTTTTTTTTTTTTTTTAGTTCCAGCTAATGAAGTTTACCATTTTATCCATTTTTTCTGTGTACAGTTTTGACATTAAGCATGTTCACACTGCCATGATATTATTACTACCATCCATCCACCTCTAGAACGTTGTCCTCTGCCCAAACAGAAGCCAACATCTATGAGCCAACAGCCCTCACACTCCCCTCCCGCTGCTGGCATGCACACCACTCAGTCTCCAGGAGTTTAAATAACCCCCACAGCTCTTCCACGTAAGCGGAGCTGCACACATTCGAAGACATCTGTCACTATGCCAGCTGCAAAAGAAAATCACCTGTCCTTCAGTGGTTGGCCATTCCCTTAGCATAGTGTCTCAATGGCTCAGTGTCATGGAATATGCTAGAATTCCTTTCACATCTGTGACAATCTAGTCAACCTGATGGGATTTAGAACCACCTGGGAAACTGTGGTGATATTTTGTTTGTGCTTTAACAAATAAAGCTTGCCTAGAGATCAGAGTGCAGAGCTAGCGACTGGAGGCCAGGCAGTGGTGGCCCACACCTCTGATCCCAGCACTTGGGATCCATGCCTTTGATCCCAGCACTTGGGAGGAGGAGACAGGAAGTGGCAGGGCTGGGTGAAGAGAGGAATATAAGGCGGGAGGAGACAGGAGCTCGGCCCTTTCAGTCTGAGGATTCCTAGAGGAAAGAAGTCTCTAGTGGCTGCTACTCTGCTTCTCTCATCTTCCAGCTTTCACCCTGGTATCTGAGTCTGGGTTTTCATTATTAAGACCAATTAGGATTTGAGCCACAGGAAACAAACCTATGGACTGCCTGAGGCTCTCCAGGGAGGCTCACCATCTGAGGATGGGTATGAGCCGGAGTACACACGGTGGAGGTGGAGGTGGAGGTGGAGGACCAGGAGTTCAAGGCCATCACAGTGAGCTTAAGATTAGCCAGGACTCTAGGGACAAACAAACCAACAAAAGCTAGATAGTTTCCACAGTGTTCCTATGTCACAGCCACATGCCATGTAAATGCTTCGGTCAACACAGGCTCTCATACTGGTACATTCCACAAACCATTCGGTTTGCACAAGCGTTCTGCAACATTCACACAATGGCAAGATCACCAAAGAACACATTTCCTTGAGTGTGTCCTCACTTTAAGTGATGTTCCTGGCACAGGGACGAAGGTACAACACAGCATAACTGCTAGGACTCCTGGAGACACAGGGAGAGCCCACCACGGCAGCTCAGTGGACAAAGGAGCTTGCTGCCGGGGCTGACAGCCTGAGTCTGTGCTCCAGCACTGACATGGCGGCAGGAGAGAGCTGACTGCATGCTGTCCTGACCTCCACATGCAAGCAGTGTGTGCACACACGCGCATACACACATAATTAAACAAATGCAATAAAAAAGAAAAACATTTAAAAAGAAAAGCCGAATAGTCTGGCTTTCCTTATCACTCAGGGCGCCAGCGGACTTAGGGGTACTGAACCTTCGTTCTGACTTGAGCTCAGAGCAGAGGCTGGACATGCCTCTTGTAACCAAAGACTGTCACCTTGGACAAGGTGTGTGGTACCCAGCTGTTCAGTTACACCCTGGTCCAGATATCACCGTAACATTGTCTTGAGGCTAACGCCTAAGGTCAACTGGCTGTACACACAGATTACCCTCCATGGAGGGGGTCATCCTTGACTACATATAGATTACCCTCCATGGAGAGGGTGATCCTTGGCTACTAGAGATTACCCTCCATGGAGGGGGTGATCCTTGGCTACTTAGCCAAGGGCTGTAAGAGCAAAGCGATTTCCTAGAAAAGGGAGAATTCTGCTTCAAGACGCCATAAGCATCCTGCCTGCCTGCCCTGCACACTGCAGACATGCCCTCGCCACAGCTTCAAGGCAATTCCTCAAGGCTCTGAGGACAGGCATACATATACCCGTCGGTTCTCTTCATCCACAGAAACTCAACTGACGTAACTACCATTATCAAACACTGATGGCTCTAGAAATTAGCTCTTGCTACAGATACGGTAATGTTTCTTGGTGGCTTTAACCTGAAATTATAATGCAAAAGAGTGCTTATATGGAAAATTTACACTCAAAGCTGTCTGAATCAAGGTGCCTCTTATATGCCCTGTGTCGTCAAATTAAAGCCAAGTCTTCATGGCATTCTGATGGACAGATGTATTTTCTGAGCTCAAACTGTAGTTTCAGTTATGTTTTTTGCATTTTGATTCAAATACAAAGGAAATTTCCATAGTGCCTTTAGTTTTGAGACAGGGTCTCATGTAGCCCAGGCTGGTCTCAAGCTCACTCCTAATCCTCCTGCCTCTACATGTGGAGTGTTGGGATCACAGGTATGTAGCACCACACTGGCTTATGATGCTGGGATGGAACCCTTGGCCTGTGCTAGGCAAGTGCTCTACATCAGAGCCACATCCCCAGCTCCACATAGTTCATTTAATTGTGTAACAGAGGGACTTCTATGCAAACGTCAATTGGAGGTAATTAGCAATGTAATGACATGCCAAAAGGCAAGTATCAGGAGGAAAATGTAAAATTATTTAAACCCCCTCCAAGTAATAAGTAGGCCCAATTAAAATCTTACTTTCCTCTGAGCGGTGGTGGTGCACTCTGTTAATCCCACCACTTGGGAGGCAAAGTCAGGTGGATCTGAGTTCGAGGCCAGCCTGGTCTACAGAGTGAGTTCCAGGCAGTCAGGGATACACAGAGAAACCCCATCTTGAAAAAAACAAAAACAAAAACAAAAAAACAAAAACAAAGTCAAACCTATGTTCTTGAGGCCACTATCATGACTACAGCCATAAAATATTGGGGACGCACGCGCGCACGCGCACACACACACACACACACACACACACACACACACACACACACACACGAATACAAGCATGGACTGCCTCAGAGCCCTAAGTGGAGAGTGGGAAAGGAAATTCAGAGCCTTCTTTGTGTGTGTGTGCACACACAGACACAGAGTTTAAATATATATACCTTGTATATCAACAATGGTTAAGGATTTGAGATGGTAAGGGTCACTTGACCTCTTGATTTTTGCTGTGAAGGACATTAGGGATACTATCCAGGTTACTATTCTTGGAAGCAATTGTCTCTCGGGGTGCTAATGTTTGAAAAGGGATCCAGGCATAACAGTCTGTTTTCTATCTTTATTTTCTTACAGAGTGTCATACCGCCCAGGCTGTCTGTAAACTCTCCATGTAGTTGAAGCTGACTTTGAATTCCTGCTCCTCCTGCATCACCAAGTTCAGCTCAGCACAACAGTCTCAATCTCTAACTGTAGTTATGTTTTTATTTTTAAAATTTTCATTTATTTATAAGTGTTTTGTCTACATGTGCATGCCTGGCCCCCTAGGAGGCCAGAAGAGGAAGTTGGATCCCCTGGGCCTGGAGTTAGAGGCAGTTGTGAGCCATCATGTGAGTGCTGGGAATTGAACCTGGTCCTCTGGAAGAGCAGGAAGTGTTCTTTAACTGCTGGGCCACCTCTCCAGCCCCAGTTTAATTTTTATATAGTGACTAACAGGTAAAATTGCTTGAGGGGAGGGAGGGCGCTCAGCAAAGATGTGTCCAGAACACAAAGACATCAGATTCAAATAACAAAGCTTCAAGAATATTGCAGTGCCAGGCAATGTCTAAAAACAGTTTGTTTCATAGGATAACTAAGTATTATAAAGATTAAAGAGGGCCATGCATGGTGGGGCATGGCCTTTAAATCCCAGTGCTGAGGAGGCAGAGGCCAGAGGAGCTCTATAGGTTGTGGACCAGCCTAGTCTACAAACGGAGTTTGATCAGAAATGACCCTGCCTCAAGATTGACAGGCTGAATGGTGGTACAAGGGCAGGCTCAACATTTCCTGAATACTCAGGTAAGTGCTATGTATACTGAGGTTTTAAGGCTTCCAAGGCAGGTTACAGGTGGAGACTTTTCACTGGGCCTCTGCTGTTACAGGCTGACCTGTACACACCCTTCCCTCTTCTTCCTCAGGACTTAATTTTTCCTATGAAGATTCTAGTCACACTGATGTGTGCTCTAGCCAGAGTGTAGGTATGAGCCTGAGAGTTTGATTGAGATTTTTTTATTTTGTGAACCTCAGGTCCAACCCAACCTTTGTACTTGCTAGGGAAGCATCTACCACTACCTTACATCCCTCTCCTGAGAAGTTTATTTTCAGTCCAGTGCCACAGGAACAAGAATCAGCTGGGTTGGTGGCTCAGTCGTGAGGCACATAATTCCAAGTGTGAGTCTGATTCAATCCCCAATACTAAAAACAAACAAAAAAACCCCGAACAGCAAAACCACCAAGAATGACCCTGGTGTGGCAGTGTGCCCTATAATCTCAGCACTCAGAAGTAGAGGGGAGAGGGCCACTCACAGGAGGCCTCCAGTACAGAGCAAATTCAAGACCACTCTGGGTTCTAAACCAACCACTCCCAATAACATGTTGTGAGCTCAAGGTCTTTGCCCAGAGATTCTTGCTCCGTGAGCTCTGAAAGAACTTCTTCCAAAGGCAGGGCTCCTTAGTGCCTTCCTTCCAATCCTGGAGCCAATTCCCATTCTTCTATAAACTCTCATTTTAGTAAGGTCATCCAGAGCCACCTTTCAATGCTTCCAACTCAAGGAACCAAGACATCAAGGAATACAGCTATCTATCTAATATGATCTACCTACCCAAGTGGGTGGGTAGGACTGCAGTCAATCAAGACACCTTCACTACTTTCTTTCCCAATGTACTCTCCTTACCAAGGGCAGAAGACCACAGCACATCTCTTTTGAGAATTTGATCAATTCAAGCTAGAATTCACCTGCTTAGCCACAAAAATCTGGTTTTTCTTTTTCTTTTTTAAAGTGTGTATTTGTGTGTGCACACATGTGCTATGGCTTGCGTGTGAAGGTCTGAGGACGACTTGCAGAAGTTGGTTTTTTTCCTCCCACCATGTGGGTTCTGGGGAGCAAACTCAGGTTATCAGGCTCATCAGCAGGCACCTACTGAACCCTCCTGTCAACCTGACACCTGACTGACTCTTTTTCTGTGGGTGTTGGGATCTGAACTCAGGTCTTCATGTTTTGGTAGTGAGTGCTCTTGTTCACTTGAGACACTTTTTGAGTGACAGAAAACCTGTTCTAAGTATCTGTAGACGAAACCAAAGTACCATCCAAACACTATGCATAATACAAGATGTCAGAATATAATAGATGACCCAAACCCTTTCAAAAAGTGGCGTAAACCAGGCATGGTGGTATGTGCTTGTAATCCCAGTATTCAACAGGCTGGGGAAGGAGGGTCATGAGTTTGAGGCCAGTCTGGTGAGATAGTAAGGTGAGGTCTCAAACAAACGGAGGCAGCTCAGACTCTGAAACATAAAGAACTTACCTGAGGTTCCTCAGCAGTGGGGCAGGCCTGAGTCTAGGCCAGCATTCTCTGAGATGTGTCTGTGAACCGGTCCATTCTTCCATCGACATAACTGCTGCAAAGGGACACACTCATCTCCGGGAGCTCTGCTCTCACATCTATCTCTTCCACATCAATCACTCAATCCAGGCTACTGCCAGTTTAGATTTCAGGGAAGAGTTTATTAAGTAATGAAATGAAGTGACTTTAAATCTCCCTTCACCTCCATTCTAGTATCTACCCCTCCACCTCTACAAAGGCGCTGTTTCTAGCATATGTGGGTGGGATGGAAAAGGAGGCAGTATGGTCTCACCATACAGTTATTCTGCACAATTCGCCACGTGTGGTCTCAACCCTGAGTCTTCTAATCAGGACAATTTGCTCAGAGAGCAATGGTTGCCATCTCCTGAGTTCACTGGTCACATTTGTCACTGTGATCATTAAGCAAGTTGTCAGTGGTGGTCCAAGGTAGACAAGAGCAAAGGCTGTTGAGGAAAGGGCCTCTTAGGGGCTTTGGAATCACATATGAAATGCTCAATGTGTTAAAGTGCTCAAGTACTTTTTTTTAAGACCAGGTCTCACTGTGTAGCCCTGACTGGCCTGAAACTTTTATGTTGGATAACTATGTTACCCGGGTTGGTCTGGAGCTCACAGAGACCTGTCTGCCCCCGTTGCCTCCCAAGTGCTGGGATTAAATGTGTCTGCACCCATACTTGTTGCATACTCAAGAACATTTTTTAAAAGGATATTTGGGAAGGTGTCTACTGGTGAGAAAGCAAAGTACAACCTAAAAAGCTTCTAGAAAGAAGGAGCAAAAAGATGTATAGAAACAGAGCGGCTGACGGTGTCGGGGAGGACGCTCAGAGCTTAGTGTGGCAATGACTTGAGCTCTGAATCAAACACATCAGACACCAGCTCCCTGACCTCCTGGGGAAGATGAAGTCAAAGTTACTGGGTCATTCTGTCCCAACTCTTCTCCCACTAACCTATCTGAAGTCAGTGGTTTCCTCACTGGTTATCAATACGAAAAGGGTCATTTAGGTTACGTGATCAAAAGTATGACTTTCCTACAGTCTGCTTAACAAACAGCTGGATTGAGAAACCTGAACTTCCAAGTACACCAGGGTGAGGCCCATATCCAAGAGTAAGGGGTTCATAACATATATAATCTCTTGGGATGCCTACACAGTCCAGGACCGAGGTGGGGAAGGGTAAGACTCCAGCAGCAGCAGCACCTATCTTATCCTAGAAGTCAGCACAGCGCACGAGCAGTCATTTGTAAGTCCAGTGGGCCGTGGCCCAGCCCTGGCCCTTGCACAAGTCCCGGTGACGAAGGTAAAAGGCGTGGACACGGAACCGACGGCCACAGTGGGGACACGCGTGCAGGGCTCTAGCGTGGGTCTTCATGTGCTCAGTCAGGTGGTGCTTCAACTTGAAGCGTTTATTACAGACGCCGCATCCAAAAGGGCGAAGGCTGAAGGTCAACATGATGTGCCGGTCTCGTTTCGGCTTTACTGCAAACCGTTTTCCACACAGGCAGCCAAAGCACTTTCCATCTGCGGGGGGTGTCCCTCCCAGCTTCACAGGCCCATGCACAGCTTGCCCTGATCCTCCAGGGCCTCCACCCCCTGACAGGATTTCATTCCCATGAAGATCCACTGGCTTCCAGGATGGATCTCCTGCCCCAGATGTTTCCCCTCCTCCTGAGGACAGCAAGTATCTTAGCTCCTCATTTCCCTCAGGGTCCCCTCCAGGGAGTGCTTTGGTCTTCTCCTTCGCTCCTCCAGACAGAGTCCTACCTCCTGACGTCTCCTCCTTAGACTCAAGGGGTTCCTGATTAACATATAAGACTTGGGGAGCTCGTACAGGAGGGGCAGGAGGCTCAAGGGTTGAACTCTCATCCTCTGGAGGCTTGCTGGGAAGAGCGGACGTAGGCAGCGGGTGGGATCCACAAGCTTGGGAAAACCCTCCGGATATTCTCTGAGGTGGAGGAGTCTGAAAGAGCGGGGCTGCTGCCCCCTGCTCCTCCTCCTCTTCTTTCACCTGAATCTGTAACACTTCTTCTAGTTCACTCGCCTCCCCTCCAATGGGGCTCTCGGTAGCAGCAGAATTCTCTGTCGAAGCAGAGGGCTGGGCCGGGTTCTGGAAAGGGGAAGAGCGAATGCACCAGCCTCCCGAAGATGTTGTGGAAAGAAGTGTGTGGTAGGAGGCTCCTCCACCAGCCGATATCCCTCCACCTGAGGTTTCAAGTTCTCGAAGGATCTCTGAGCACTGATCCACTACCTGCCACATCTGCAGGCCGCTGGCTACGAGGAGATGGGCAGGGAGCGCATCCAGGGGCAGCCGGAGGCGCCCTGAGTAAATGAGCTGCAGCAGACCCTCGAAGGCATCCGCCTCAATGACACTCGGTAAAGTGAGTCGGGGCGCGTCCCCCAAAAGCAGCTTGTCGTGGAAGTAAGGAGAAGCAGCAGCCAACACCGCTTTGTGAGCCCTAAGTTCCCGGCCCTGAACCAGGAGGGACACATCGCAGAACTTCCCCTCCAGCCTGTGGCGGTTCAGGGACTCCAGCAGCGACGAACTATGATGAGGGAACTCAATGTGGATTGTCCGGGGGGCTGGGCTGCACCTCGGAGAAGAGGGTGTGGGGGGCAGAGTCGAAGCATCCATGGCCACCTCGGGAAGAGAAATCCCAGGGGGTCGGGAACAGGAGGACTCTGTGCGGAACGAAGGCTGCGGAGGAAGGAGCCCGGAGTCACACCAGCGGATCGGGACGGGAGACCCGTCTCAAGCTGCCCCCCGCCGACACTCGACAATTCTTCAGTGACAGTTTCTGTGCATTAGTTCCGCCCACCAAGAAAACCGACGGGACACCGGCCAGGGTGTTTACCCGCAGGCCCTGCGGAAGCCGAGGAGGGGACTGCGCCCCACCCCGCCGGCTCGGGCCGCCCTGGGCTGCCGCTCGCCCCGCCTCACCGTGCTCACACGGGCCGGCTCCGCAGGCTCCCGCCACGCGCCTTCCCGCCGACACGCCCCCACCGCACGCGAGACCGCCTCGCCGCTGCTCAGCCTCCACTGCGCCTGGTCGGCCGGAAGCTGCCGCCGCTCCGCCGGACGCCGCTGCGGCCAAGCGCGCGGGGCGGGGCCAGGCCGCACCCAATGGAAGGACGGGAGCCTACAAGCCCCCTTCTTATTGGCTGCGCGGCCTGGGGGGCGGGGCCGGGGGCCGGCCGGCTGCCGAGCGCCGACGAGCGTCGTCGGGGGAGCCGCGGAGGTCGAGCGCCGGTCCGCGGGGCGGTGAGGGGCGTGCCGGGCTCGGCGGCGCCGTCGGGGTCTTCCGCCGCCGCGCGAGGTAGGTGCCGCTGGCCTCAGTGTGCACGCGGGGCAGCCAGGCCGGAGGTCTGGAGCGCTCGCTCGCTAAGGACCCCGGCTCTTTCCCTCCCGTTGCCAGAGGCGCGTCCTCACGATTAAAGCCTGTGTCGAGAGTTTTGCAAAGACCGTGTGCTCGCCTGGGTCCGTTCGCAGCCTCTGCGCCTGCGGGTTGAGTGCTGCGGCGGGTGGAGAGCGGGAGTGGGGTGGGGAGGACGCTGCGGTCTATGCTGTTCTCCTGACTGGGTGGGACCCTGTAGCACTGCTTGCAGACTGGCCGCGTTCTCCCCCAGAGTAGTTCCTGTCACCCCTTCAGGTGGTTCCCGGGACTCCAGACTAAAAAGTCTGCCCAGTGCTGGACGAGGTGGCGCATGCCTTTAATCCCAACGCTCGGGAGGCAGAGGCAGGAGGATCTCTGTGAGTTCGAGGCCAGCCTGGTCTGCAGAGCGAGATCCAGGACAGCCAGGGCTGTTACACAGAGAAACCCTGTCCCGAAAAACCAAGACTTAATAAAAAAAAAAAAAATTTAACCCAGCGATAAAAGAACAATCTCCGTTTATTAAACATGATTTTTCTGTTTCACCACACACTCCAGAAAAAAAGGAAATGGGAGTGGGAGAAAGGGGGCGGGGCGGGGAGTAGGGGCGGTAAAGAGAACGAGTAAACAAACAAAAATGAGTAAGAAGGAGGTCTTCGTACTCTTAAGGTGGTGGGTGGGGGGAGAAGTGAGGGGTGGGGCTAGGGAGCCAGGAAGCTCTGTACAGAGGGGTCGCCTCCCAGCCCCCAGCCCGTTATGTACAGTACAAACCCCAGATAATTACAACAGCCAAAGAGGAGGGGGGAGGGCGAGGGCGGGGCCTGAAGTGGGGTAAGCAGAGGAAAGGGAACGGGATAAAATTTCACATATTTACAACTTTTATATAAGTATAAATTTGGCCCCGGCTGGGTGGATGTGTGTAGAGGGTAAGATCGAAGGAGAGCTGTCCATACAAAAGGTCGAGTCTGGAGTCTGGGAGGAATTCTCAATACCAAACGCAAGAAGGGGTTAGGAGACAAGGCTGGGTAGGGGACAGCAGTCAGAGAAGAGGGGGTACCCAGGAGGGATCTCTCCCTTCCATGGCCTACCCACCCCAAACCCCATCCATCCTACCTCCCCTGTCCCGCCAGAGAGCTATGTACAGAGAAACACCGAAAAATCGTGGAGCTGGCGGGAGGGAGGGAGACTGGGTGAGGGGGGAGGGTGAGAGGGAAGCCCAGCCCTGTCCTACCTCCCCCAGGGGACAGAGTCATGGAAGGGGGCCCCCAAACACCCATCCTCCAACACAGGTCCCCCACCCTGGGGGAGAGAGACATGGCTTTTCCTAGAGTAAGTTCCCCCTCCCCATGGGAGTAGAGACAAAAGAGGGAAGGGTAGGGGGCTGGCTGTGTGTCGGGGTAAGGCAGATCAGCTAGTCTGTCCTCCACAACCCAGCACACGTGGCCTCCCAAACCCTAACCCCTCATCCGAACCTCAGTTCCACCCCACCCAACACACTGGGGGAGGGGGGGGCATAAGCCCCCTCACCCCGCTCTGGGACCAGCCAAGAGCAGATCAGGTGTGGGAAGAAGGGGAGGCGACCCCCATTCCCCCCTTGCCGCCCCCTCCCTGCCCCGGTGGCCCCCTCCACCCCATCTGGGTTCTGGGTGGGGAAAGTAAATGTAAGAGAGTGGAAAGAGGAGAAGGAGTTTGTGCGTGCTGAGCCCCCCCAGACGCTCCTGAGAAATCAAGGGGTAATAGGGCCCCCTCACCCGGGGTCCCCTCCCCATAACAAGGGGGACAGGGGAGGCCAAAATGGGGTGGTGGAGGGGAGTTAGATTGTCAGCTCTGGTTACTGCTAAAAAATCACCCTGAAGTTGAAAGTTTGGAGGTGCCTCACCCCCAGTGTGGGTGTGAGGGTCTGTCCCCCAGTGCTCAGGGGAACTATGAGGCAGAGGGTGGGGATAGCACCCCGGAGTGAAGGGGTCTGTGGGGTAGGTGGTGTCCTGGGGTGAGGGTCCCTGGGGGTGAAGAGGGCAGCTCAGGGTCCCACTCTCCCTCCTAGAAATGGTGCAGTGGAGGTGGCGGATGGGTGCCTCGAGGAGGCACCAAGGGAGGCAATCCTGCTGTCCCTCGGTGATGTCCAGTCCTGGTGGTTGGTGATGTTCCGGGGTGGGGTGCACAAGGAAGGAGGTCTGTGATGCTGGGTGGGCTAGTGGTCTGCGGTGTTTCGGAACTCGCCGTTCTCTGTGATCTGCAGCCGGGGTGGGGGAGGTGGGGCTGGGGGGGCCAGGCCGTTCCAAGGTGGGGCCAGCGTCACACGCGGGTTTGTTGGACCCAAGGGGGGAAGCTGCCTCTCCTGCAAGACACCAAAGAGGAGAGCGCGGACTTATTGAGACGCTTCGCGGGGCAGGGATGCCAGCCCCGAGCAGTGCTCTCACCCACAGCCCTGTCCACCCTCTCTGTTTTGTTTCTCACCTCCAGGGGTTCTGGGGGAGCAGGGAGAGAACTCACACCAGAAAACCAGCTCAAGAGCAACTAGCTCTCACCTTCCTCTGACATGACTCCCGCTTCCAGCCCCCAACCCCTGTCCATGGCACCATGGAAACCCCTCCCAGCACCTTCCACCCAGGCAGGAACTTCACACTGAGGAACCAGCGGAGGCAATACAGTAAAACCTCATTAGTCCAAACCCCCACAGATCTGGAAGTTTGTTCATAACTGGAACAAAACCAGGCCCTGAGTTTTCCTTGATCTGGGAAGAAAGGGTGTGCTAAGCAATGGGTGGGAATGTGTCTGTGGGCGGGGACTTGTTTCACTAGGCTCCCTGCAGGCCTGTGGAGCAGCCCTGCTTAGCGGTTTACTTACTGTGCTCTGAAGACAGGTGCTCACTAACAGACACTGTCACTCAGTTTGTCAGTTACTCTCAAACTTAGATCCCAAGTGAGAGAGGTTTAACTGTACTGGAGACAGGAAGGGGTCAGGGAAGTGATGTGGAGGGACATCTTGTAGGAACGACTGACAGGTTTAGAGCAGGGGTCCTCAACCTTCCTGACCTGAGACCCTTTAACACAGTTCCTCATGTGACACCCCCAACCATGAAATTATTTTGTGGCTACTTCATAACTAATTTTGCCACCGTTATGGATCATAAATATCTGGTCTGCGACCCCTGTGAAGTGGGTCACGCCCCACATGTTGAGAACCACTGGTTTAGAGCCGTTATGCCCCCCCAGTTCCACTCCTTCCCACCCTCCTTCCTCTGCAGCTCCCCTCCCGGCCTCCAGCTTGAGTGGCAGGCCCTGTGTCACTCCTCTACCTATTGTCAGGACCTTCCATGGCCTCTGGGACCGGTTTCCTGGCTCCTGCTCAGCCCAACCTTCTGAGCCTCTGCTGAGAGTGAAGACCACCCGAGTCCCCACACTTGTCGACACTTACTTGGCTTTAAAAATCTAGCTCAAAACTCATTTTTATTTTTACTTGCTGGGCTGCAGTGGGAGCAAAGCCTACAAATGGTTTGGAACACACACACAGATGACTGTCTGAGCCACAGAACGTTAGGTAGAGCAGCATGTAGCTCTCTGTATCTGACCCTATCTCCAAAGGACACAAGAAATGAATGAAGGCTTCCATATCCGAACCAAAGACTCACCTGTTACAAGGCCACCCAAAATATAACCTTAGTCAGTTCTGCCCTCTTGACTATCTGGGTATCTCACAGCCAGTCAGTGGGAGAGGAGATTATACGTAATAGGAGCCCTAAGTACATGTAGGAAGAGAACAGGGGAAGGAACCCTCAGATTCCCTCCACGCTGCCTGTCTGCTCATGACGACACATGGGCATGCCCCCTACGCCCTCACGGTCCCAAATTTAGAAGCTGGATAAATTAGGGTGCTATTATTCATTTTACAAAGGAGTTCACTGCTGGAGTCCTTTAAATGGTGAGGTTCCCTGGTGTCTTTCAGCATTTGTTTACAGATCACTAACTGCTTTGACAGAGAGGCTGGGCAGGCAGAGAGTTAAAATGACAGAGTGAGGAGCCACTGCCCCCCACAAATCAGCCCCACAGAAACAAATGTGTCTCAGGACCGAGGTGCACCTGGCAGCTTCCCAGCTGCTGGCTTTCAGGTAGGATTGTGTGTCCTAAAGACTCCTGGGGGGCAGGAGAGGGAAAGGAGTGGCATTAGCAACTCAGGAACTTGAGCTCTGACAAGAGAGGTTGTTTAACATGCTGTTCCTAGTGTCCCTGCCTGAACCTAAATATGGCTACTAGGCCCTTGACTACATTCTAGGAAGCTGTTTCTCCTCACTTCTAAGTTACAGGCCACATGAAAAAGTCCAGCCTGACATCTGTCCAAGACTCTTTGTCTTGCTTGTCATATGCCATCCACTCTGTTCACCTGTCAGGACATCTTAACAGCATCTTTTCCAGGGTCCTTAGTGTCGCCCTGAATTAACTGCCCACTCCCAACTTCCACCCAGTAGTAACTACGGAAGCCTCAGGTCCCTTCCGCCTCACAAGGGAGAAAGCAGAGGCAGAGAGCAGCAGGGCAGGAGTTAGGAAAGGAAGAGGAGACCCCGACCTACCTGCTGGAGTCGGCACAGCCCCTAGCCTGGCCCAGCCCAATACCCCTCCACCCCGTTACACCCACCCAACACCCCAACTTCCAAGGACACTCTGGTGAAATGGGGGGTGACAGACAGACACTGGATAGGTAGAGGAAAGGGAGGGTGTTGTCAGGAGGTGCCTGTGGGGCCAGTTTGGAGAGAACCGGGGAACCTGTAAATGTGCTTGGTCTTTGTAAGAGTCCACTTTGGTGGTGCTAAGGTGTCAGTGGTGTGGGGGTGTCTGCAGGTACGCTCTGGCTGTGCCTCGGGAAGGGTCTGTCTGTGCAGGAGGTGTCAGGAGGGTGGGCTCTGTGGAGGGTCTCTGGGTGGAGTGGGCAGCAGTGAGGGAGAGGCTGCAGAGAGTTGGAAAGGGTGGGCTTCACCACCAACCTGCAGTGGTCCGGAGTCACCTCCCCCAGTGTCCTCCGCCCGTGGTCAAAGCGGAACCAGGAGAATTACCTGATGAGGAGCTGCAGGGGGAGAGAGTGGGGTCATGGGGTCAGGAGGCTTGGTGGCGGGGGCAGGAAGTCCTGGTGGTCAGAGCAGAGGGAGGAGGAGTATGGATAGGATAGAGCAGGGCAAGGGTGGAGAGGGCCTGGAAGCTGGCTGGAGAGCAGAGAGGGTGGTGACCGGGAGTCAGACATCGGTTCGGGGAACACCAGAGGCCAAAGGCAAGCCGAATTTGAGTTATGGGAAGGGGCCTCTGGGAGAGACCTTAGGATCGGAAGAGCCAGAGGAAAGAGGCTACGTAGGACCTGCCCACGTGTCAGAATGGGGAGTCAGGAGGACCCTGAGTCTCCAGGGTACACAGAGCTGGAGAAGTACAGCTCAGATTATCCATGCTCCACTCTATCCAGTGGGACGCCAGCCTTCCTGACTCAAGAAGAGCTGAAGAAGCAGACAGGAGCGGCCTCCTCGTAAGAGGCACAAGTTCAAGGGCACTGGGGACAGGGGCGCTGAGAGGCTGAGGCTCTGGTGGAAGGAAGGTCCTGATGCAGGCAAGAGTGGGGGACAGGGCAGGAGGCAGAGGCGGGACAGAGACTCACTGTGTACACAAGGCTGACCGTGGGATGGAGACAGTGGGATGGAGATGGACCACGGGGGCTGCAGGAAGGAAGCAGCCAGTAGACAGACAGGACCACGGCAGACAGATGGGGGTGGCCGGGGTGGCTGGTGCCATGAGTGCACAGAGACAGTGGGATGGATGGGGATGGGACACGGAGAAGATAAATGACATTGTAATTTCCACCTGAGCGTCGAGCAGCCTCTTCTTGGGTTCAGGCAGCGGCTCAGCCATGGCGGGGTGGTCCCGACGCAGCTCCTCCTCCACCAGCATCAGCCTGAAGGGACGGGCTTCAGTGGGGTTAGTGGCGGGCACGGGCTCAGAGCCCACTGTGGTACTCTTGACCCTGGGCAACCCCTGCAACTCCGGAAAAGCTCTGGACAATTCTGCCTCCTTGCAGAATTCCTCTCGACCCAAAAGATGCTGTTACCCGGGACTCTTGCTTTCCACTTCCTCCCAGGGTCCTCATGCCTGCCTTCTGAGGGACTTTTTAAAGACTTGTTTACACTTATTTATTCACTTACTGGTTTTTCAGGACAGTCTCACTGTGTAGCTTTGGCTGGCCTGAAACTCACTGTGTATACAAGGCTGACCTTAAACTCAAGAGACCTGCCTGCTTCTGCCTCACCAGTGATAGAATTAAAAGCATGCGCCATCACACCCAGCTTATTCCTACTGTTGTTGTTATTATTATTACTTTGGTTTTACAAGAGCTCTGTATAGCTCTGGCTATCCAGGAACTCACTATGTCTCAAACCTCACAGAGATCCACCTGCTTCTATGCTGGGATTAAAGGTGTATGCCACTACGCCACCACTACCCAACCTATTTCTATTATTTTTTAACTGTGTGTGTGTGTGTGTGTGTGTGTGTGTGTGTGTGTGTGTGTGTGTGTGTGAATGCAGGTGTTCCTGGAGCTGGAGTTATAGACACCTGGTGTGGGTGCCGGGAATTGAACTCAGATCCTCTGCAAGAGCAGTATTTCCTCTTAACCACTTGAGTCATTTCTCCAACCCAGAAAAGTAGATTTTCTCCCTATATGTTTTTTTCTAGCAAACCTAGAACGCACTATGTAGCCGAAGTTATCCTCCTGCCTCCACCTCCTAAATGCTGGGATTACAGACATGGGTACTCCTGGATCCTGAGGTTAGATTTGTGTCATTTTTTTTGTTTTGTTTTGTTTTGTTTTTTTGAGACAAGGTCTCTCTATGTAGCCCTGGCTGTCCTGGAAGTCTCTATGTAGATCAGGCTGGTCTCGAACTCAGAAATCCACCGGAGAGCTTGGATTAAAAGTGTCCACAACTGAGCCGGGCGTGGTGGCGCACGCCTTTAATCCCAACACTTGGGAGGCAGAGGCAGGCGGATCTCTGTGAGTTCAAGGCCAGCCTGGGCTACCAAGTGAGCTCCAGGAAAGGCGCAAAGCTACACAGAGAAATCCTGTCTTGAAAAACCAAAAAAAAAAAAAAAAAAAAGCCCCTTTCTCATGGAACCCCTTCCCATGGCTGGAGAAGGATCTCTGCCCAGGAACGCAGGAATGGTTAAGGGCTCCTGTGGTTAGGGACCGCTGCTTAGCTTTGTGGTGAACCTCAGAGGTGGGGTTAAGAAAAACTGATAGGGAGTCTAGGCCCAAGCCAAGTCCAGTGATGTAAAACAGTAATTGGTGTATCTCCCAGGGCTTCAGAAGTTAGTGTGTGAGCAATGCCAGGGCTTGGTGAGGGGGCAGGCTTTTCCCATCTCCCTCTCCCTCCAGCCTCACCCCGGGCCGCCCCTCACCTGCCAATGATGCTCTTGATCTGGGAGTCCTTTTCCACCTGCTGCTGCCTCAGGCGCTTCTCGCTCTGCTCCAGGCGGGCTTGATACTGCATCAGGATCTTGCTGGTCTGTTCTTCCTGAGACAGCAGCCTCCGCTCATACTCTTCCAGCTTCCGGTTGGACATGTGTAGCCTCTCCTTCAGTGAGTGAATCTCCTCCTCGTACTCCTTCACCTGCCCGCCGGGCACATGACCCCGCACTGTGAGGAGCGTCCTGCCCTGGCGTTACCAGCCCGTTCCCATCCCCGTCTGTTTAGCCACCACACAAGGAGCACCCGATCCTTCTCTGCCTGTTGGACACACTTGATCTGTTTTTAAGAAAGCCTTATGTGATAGTGAGGCTTCCTCAAGATGGAGCAAGGTCAAAGTCCACATCTTAGAAGTGTGCCATGCCCTCACACAAGCATGGGGAATATGGAGCCCCATAGGGCACCCTGGCAAGACTACTGGACACGACATAGGAAGCATTATCTAGAAATGAGAGACAAAGGGACTGTAGTTCCAAACCAAGATTGAGCACACTGGGGGCGGGAGACTGCAGGTAAGGTGGGGCAGGTGCTGTCTCATAAATGACCCCTCCTTAGGCCTGTCCTGCAGACAGGAGATCAAGGGGACACCAGGCTGAGAATATGACTATTAATAGGAGTCTGGGATTCCAGGTCCAGAAGAGTTCAGACCAGTTACTTCATTTACCTGTTACTTAATATAGTTGTCACATGTGATTCTTTTAGGTTTTAGGGATCAAACCCGAAGCCTCACTACTGAGCTCTACCCCCAGCTTACACATAGCTATTTAAAAGTTAAATAACTCTAAGATTTTAGTTCCCGAATTGCAACAATATATAGGTGTCATTTCGGTAGCCACTAGCTCCAGGAAGTGTATGTTCCCAGTTTATTTTCACTCCTGGAAGCTCTGGTGTCTAGTGCTAAACTGGAGCCTTCCTCACGAGGACTCCTCACCTGAAGCATGGACAAGAAAGGCCATCTGAGAAGCCTTTACCGTGCTGTGAAGGCCCATCCCTAAGCAGTTCCATTCTAGACACACAGGAGAGAGGAATTTGTGGCCTATGATGATTGCCGTGGGCATGAGTGCTTAACCCTCTAGTAGAACTGATATGCAGGGCCTCATACATGCTAGGGAAACGTTCTTCCACAAACTATATTCCATGACTTTATCTTTACTTTTTATTTTGAAACAGGGTATCATTAAGTTGTCCAAGCTGGCCTTGAACTTGACATCTCCTGTCTTAGTCTGAGTAACAGTTCACAGGCCTGTGCTACCAGGCCTAGTTTGGGTAGTGTCCTTCACACACACCCTAACCTGCAGCCATTCTCTTTCTTAGAGCCTGGCTGGAATAGTTCTCTCCAATCTACAGTGTATGTAACCCACAGAGAGTTGGGTCAGGTTTAAATAGACTGATAACATACGGCCCTAACAGACTAGTAAAGAGGTCTGCCTGTCTTTCATTTTCACCCAGCTATCTGAGCACAGATGTTTTTCCCTTGGAAGGACTAAAGGCCTTCCCTGGCATTAACAGTAGGAACGAGCCTCAGGGGGCAAGGCCAGCGTACCCTGTCCAGCCGACTCTCATCCATCGATTTTGAGTACTCCTTGAGTTTGTACTCTTCCCGCTCGATGTGCGCGCTCTCGATGTCAGCTGACAGGTGAGGCATATTGGAGACCCAGGCCACAGTCCGTTCCGAGGCCGGCATCGTGGGGTTCAGCGTGGATGGCGTCTGGGAATGCTAAGACAAGCAAGGTGGGGCAGACAGCGGGAAGGTGGGAGAGGGGGTGTGTTCAGAGGAGGAAACACAAAAACGGCACCCCAGACCTGTTCCCTGCTGTAGCCTTCTCCTCTCTGACACTCCCTGGGGAGAGTCCTCACCTCTCCATCTACACATCCCTGCTGCCTGAACAGTCCATGGGACACTGCTGAGGGCCCTCTTCTTATGTTTCTGAGCTTTTTGTTTAGAGACAGAATATCACTATCTGGCCCTGGCTGGCCTTAAACTTGTATCCTCTTGCCTCCTGAATGCTGAGAATACAGGCCAAAGGAGGTGAGAAAATTGTGACACCAGACTACACTGTTCCACCCACTCCCTGCCCCCACGTCCTTCCCTTGCTGCTCTTCACCCACCCACCTCCTCCTACCCTCACCTACCTGCTTGGTGATGGAGGGCTTGAGCCCCCCACCCCCTCCGCCACCGCTGCCCCCGCTGCCCCCAATGCTGCCCTCTTTGCTGAGGCTCTGTTGCCGTGGACGGGCAGGACCATAACTTGGCTCCGGGGACTGCAGTAGGTTCCCGCTGGATGGCCGGGGTTTCTGGGCAGCACTCACTGTCAACTGTTGAGACTTGCCCCTCTGCAAGGGAGGCGGCTGGCCCCCACCACCCCCACCACTGCCCCCACCACTTCCACCTCCGGGCCCTGAGGGAGCTGGCCTCTGGGGACCGATGGTGATCTGGGGAGGGGACAGCATATGCTGAAGGTTGTCCTGAAGTGAGAGCTGCCGACGGGTGAAGTCAGTACCAGAGGGTCCGAACTCATCACTGTAGCTGTGGCTGTGAAGGATGGAGGCGGCAGGGGGCTTAGGGACCCCTGAGGAGAGGTCCTCGCTCTTGCTATAGCCATGGAATGGGGCAAAGGTGTCCCCTGGGGGCTCTCCACCTCGATGGTGGTGATGGTGGTGGTGGTGGTGATGTGAGGAAGGTGGACCATGACCACTGCCCCCTCCATGGCCCCCTGGGGGCCCTGGCCCATCAGCAGCCATGTGGAAGAGAGGGTTCTGGAAGGAAAGGGGAATGCGCAGTTGCTGGGCAGGGACACCATCCGTGGTGACACCCATCTGGCTGAGGCGCATGCCAGCTGCTGTGATGGAAGAGCCACTCCCTTGGGAGAGGCGCCCGGCAGGGGCAGGCCGCAGCCCTAAGGCTGCCGTCAGTGAGGCCTGGCTGGAGTGCAGCAGGTCCCCGACAGCTGCCAGGTTGGAAACACTACTACTGTTAAGGCGGCCCCCAGGCCCGTCGCCCTGCAGGTCCAGCATGGATACGCTCTTGTTAACACTCAGCATCTTCTGCTCTGGCTCTGTGATGTCCGAGCTGCTCGTGCAGTATGCTGGGGATGACCGGGCCAGTGGTGGCCGGCTCACATAGAACAGGTCTTTACCCCCACCGGGTGGCGGTGGGGGTGGCTTTTCCTTGGTTGGGGAGGGGAGGCGAGCCATGTCCATAGAGCTGTTGGAAGGAAAGGAGGACACACAGGCAGAACTAAGACCAGGACTACTGGCACCTGAGCCTGTGGTCTGGTGAGGAGTGGGACCCCCGGGGAAGGGCTGAGCGCTGGTGGTGGCAGCCCTGAAGAGGCAGGCGGGGGGATGGCAGGGAAAGCTGGAGGAGGGGAGGAGGGGAGGAGGGGAGAAGGGAGGACAAGGCCTAGGAGGGGTAAGGCCTGGCAAAGGGGGTGGGGGCAGCAGGAGGAGTGAGGGCTGCCCTGGGCAGGTATGGAGGAGATGAGGTGCCCTGAGGGGCAGAGGAGCAGAGGCGGGCGGAGGCCAGTGCAGCAGGGCGGGAGGGGGGAGGACAGAGCCCTCACCTGTTGAGGCCCCGAGCCATGAAGGACTGAAGGTCGATGGAGCTGGAGAGAGATGCAGAGGGCAAGCACAGACAGGAGAAGGAGAGAGGTGTGGAGAGATGATGGGGGAATGGCAGGACAGGTGTGGTGTCGTAGATGGAGACAGGGGTGAGGGATAGCAGAGTGATCACAGATGAAGGACACTTGCCGAGGCCCAGCCCCACCCCATCAAACTGGATGCCAGGCTCCAGGGCCCACTCAGCTCCAGCTGCTATTTCTCTGAATGCTGGGTCACGGGGCGCTCCTGGGGTAAGGTGTAGGCTGGGGGCGGGGGTTGTTAGGTCACTTAGAGACACCTGAGTGTTTTGATCCCACATGGCTGAATCGCAGCCTGCAGACAAGCATGGGCTGGTGGAGGGACAAAGTCAGTCAGCTACAGCAGAGTCCCTCTGGCTTCAACTAAGCTGGGAGCAGAGGAGCCTCAGTACCTCTGGACTCTGCATTTCTCCCTCTGGCTCTAAAGAGCTCTCAGCCCCCCACTGCCTGTACCCTTACCATTGTCCCTAAGAACTTGCAGTTTTTCCCTTTGGAGGCTTAGAGAGATGCATCTAGGGCCCAGCAAGAAGCATCCAGGAACAACCAGGCTCCCAGAGCACAGCAGTGGGGGAGCAGGATGCTCACCTATTGAGGTCCCGCATCATGTAGCCCTGCATCTCGGCTGATGGCCCTCGCAGCACCACGGGCTGAGGCCGAGTCCGTTCACTCTGGCGGCTCGGCTGCCTTTGGATGTTAGGGTTCCTCAGGGCTGTGCTGATGTCGTTGAGGAGCCGGGGCAGTGGGCCCAGCTTCAGGAGGGCTTCCTGCAAGGACAAGGCTGTCACCCGATGGGTAAATGCCCAGTTCCAAAAGGGCCTCAGAGGGCACAGACAGAGGCTTTGTGAAGTGTACTGGAGGTGGGGGTGACGTTTCCGGGAACAGCAAGGTGGGAAGAGTTCTGTGCAGAGAGGTAAGTACCTGGAGACAGGACAGAGGAAACATCCACTAACCTTGCTGAGCTGGGGCAGCACCTCCCAGAGCAGGGCATGAAGTGTGGAGAGCTCGCGGCCCAAGTCTATGTAGCCCTCAAAACTGCTGCTGTTGGTCAGTGTGTCCAGGTTGGATATCTCGTACAAGAACTGCTGCATGGAACCCCACTCCAGCTCCAGAAATTCATTCATGAAGCCCAGGAAGTCCTCCTTTGAGGTAAACCTGCTCAGGGGTACAGATGCTCTGGTGACTCAGGAGACTTTTCCAGAAGCCCGCAGTTCATTCCCACCCTTCCTGAAGTTTCCCTCACTTGGAAAAGTTGGCCAGGTTCTGGATGACCTTGGCGATGAGGGTGAGGGTTCGTGAGGTCTGCTCATCTGGGTACTCCTGCATAAGCCCAAACAGACTGGGCGACATGATGGCTGGGCAGAGGAAGCGCAGGAAGAGCGAGGCGCTGATCAGCCGGTCGGCAATGTCTTCCCGGCCCCGCTCTGCACAGCGCAACCGCCAAGATGCAAACACCTCCTTCAGCTCCCTCGGGAACACGCTGGGGGGAAGGGGTGGGGAGACAGAGAGAGAGAGAGAGAAAGAGAGACCGGGACTGAGCCCCAGAGACCCTCAGCTTCCAGGGAACATGCTGAGGGGTGGTAGGAGGTGAGGGTGTGGAGACAGGTGAGAGAGACTGGGAGGGGAGGACCGCAGGAGGAAGACAGGAGGCTGCTGAAGAAGAGGGCCACGGTAGAGGGACAGATCTGGAGAGAGAAATGGAGAGGGAGAAAGGGTGAGGAGAGAGAGACACACGGGAGAGAGACGGAGGGGCGTGTGAGAAAGACGAGGAGAGGGGGAGAAAAACAGACACCAGGGAGAGACAGAGATGGGAGAGAGATGGGGGGTCACTTGAGGTACAGGGAGCTCGGACCCCCCAACTCTTCTGGATTCCAGGGAAATGGGGATGGACGTGCCCCAGGCATGATCCCCAGGCCCTGGAATGGCTCGGCTCACTCGTCCCGCCTCCCAGTGCCACTTCAATGTCCCACTGACACCTTAAACTTGACTAGTGGAAAATAGAGCTCACTATCGCCCCCACACTGCCAGCTGGCTCCTCCTTTTGACTCCTCTGGTTCTGTCAATGAGACTGTGGGTCTCCCAAGTACTAGTTCCATGACCTCGAATCATCCCGACTCCCTACACAACCCCTCAGACAACCCCTGCCGACCCTTCCTGTAGAGGAGCCTAGGCAAGTCCTTTTCTGGGCCTTCTGACTCCACCCTGATTCAAGAGCTGGTTTTCACTCCTGACCATTAACCATAACCACCAGTGGTCTGGACGTCCTCCTTTCTCTTCCCACACAGCTCACTTGATTCACAGGCCAGTCTCAATCATGCTACTTCCTGATACCAACATTCTGATGACTACTGACTCCTGCATCCAAGAACTCCAGACTCTCACTCTCCTCTCCCGAGCACACCTCTTTCCTACCGCCTCCACTATAGCCGTGTGCTCCTTCCTCTAAGTCTGTCCAGTTACTAGCCATCTCCTAAACGGCTCCCAGACCTTCCCATGTCGTGTGTGTTATCTCACAGCCCTGGAAATGTCATCTGCCTACTGTGTGCAGATGTCAGCCCCTGACCGCACTCTTCAAAGCCCAGCCCTGGGCACCTGTTATTCATTTCATCGCAGCCCTGTCTTCTCTGAAAACCCTCCCTGAGCACACATCACAGTGCTCCTGTGGCTTTCTGCCCATCCCACGTCCTTCTCATTCTGGCTGGAGGCCGCCCTCTGAGGTCAGGGACCGGGCCTCATCACCTCTTTCTGCTCTACGCCCCAGAATGCTCTGCCCGTACTGACGCTCAGTCCTCTGAGGATGGACAGATGGATGAACAGATGAACACACAACTGCCCGACCCTGGCCCCCCAGCCCAGCGTTCCCAGTCTCACCAATGGGAGTTGACCACCTTGCACAGGGCCAACTCACAGCACATCCGCAGGTTGGCCTGGTGCTCGGCCAGGCTGGACGCCGTGCACTTGATGGGATCTACTTCACAGTTCTCCTCAGACTCGTACAGAGCACGGATGAACTCCCCTGCGAGAGGGGGCACAACAGGGAGCGGTCACACTTCCCAAGGGCAGGGGCAGGGGGCTCCCTGGGTTGGAGGAATGGCAGAATCAGATGGTTGGAGGCTGGGGACCTGGGCTCTGAGGAAGGGCGGATGTGGGGTCTGGGGTGGCCAGGTTTGGGGGTGACGGGGTAGACGTGAGGAAGTTTAGGAACAAGGCCTGAGGGTGGGCCATACCGATGGCATCCTTGAGGTATTTCTGACCAATCAGTCTCATATACTCTTCTATGGCTTTAGTGGCGAGCGTGTTCTCGCGGAATATGAGGTGTTCCCGTTCCATGAACCGGTCTACCTCTGACATGGCCATGTCTGAAAGGAAGTCCTGGGGCCCAAGAAAGTCCCGTGTCAGCCTCTGCAGAGCCCAAGCTCATGAATCTCCCCTCTCTTCACAGCCCCCCAAACCAGCGCCCATTCTCAACTCCTCTTCCCCGGGGGCGCAGTGCTCACCTTGGCCTTGCCTGTGCTCTGCAGGATGTGAACCAGTGCACTGGCAACCTCCTCCTTGCCCTTGACATTCAGGGCAGGCTCCAGCACTGCACACAGCATCCGATAATGGTTGGTTACATACTCTGCAAACTCTTTATACAGCTCCATGGGCAGGATGCTCATTGTCTGGTAACGGGCTTTCAGCCTCACGGCAGGGCAACCTCCTTTCCCCTTGCCCCCCGAGCCACCCCCTGACCCCCCTCCTCCTCCCGAGCCCATACCCCCAGAGCCCCCACTGCCTGTTGGCAAGGTCACGGGGTACCACTGCTCTGTAAAGTGGCGCCCAGCCAGAGTGGCCACCGGTACAGTCACCAGGCCAACATAGCCCGCCTTGTCCTTCTTCCGCTTTTTGTCTGAGTCACGGTACAGATGCAGCCGCAGGGCCCGGACAGCCGGCAGGTTGTTGAACTCAAAGTGCTCGCCCCAGAAGACGGTGTCTCCTGAAGCTGAGCGGGGCTTGGAGGTGGTACGTGCATACAGCATGTCATCCAGGCATAGCTCGCAGTAATACCGCTTCTTGGGGGGCAGCTCTCGAGCCTCTATGATCCATAGTTTCAGCACATTATCTACCCGGCGGCTGTTGTCCTGGCGTGAGGAAGTGGCGAGGGCAGACAGAATGGAAAAGTCAGACACACCAGGAGAGAGACAGTGAGCAGGTGGGCTTGAGAGGGAAGCTGTGAGGCAAGCATGCTGGGCTTGAACAGCGTCCACACCCCTGGAGTCTGTTCTGCCCTCTTCTGGTGTGGAAATAGGGTCCTGGCAGATGTAATACAATTAAGATGAGGGCATACTTGATTAATGTGATCTCTTAATCCAGGGACTGGTGACTTTATCACATGGAAGGGCCATTTAGAGACATACAGAAGGAAGCTGGCCATGTAAAGATGGAAGAACTGAATTAACGGCTACAGAATGGCTACAGGACATGGCCCTGCTTATAGCTGGACTTTGGACCTCTAGCCTCCTGAACTGTGAGAGAATAGTTCTAGCTGGCCCAGTTCATGGTGACTCTTCAGAGCAGCCTTGGAATCTAACATAGAAGGGTAGGCTCACACACAACAGAACTAATGTTGGGAAATGCTTGAGTAACAAGTCAAAAAAGAGCCAGGCAGTGGTGGCACACGCCTTTAATCCCAGCACTCACGGGGCAGAGGCAGGCAGATCTCTGTGAGTTCAAGGCCAGCCTGGGCTACAGAGTGAGATCCAGGAAAGACACCAAAGCTACACAGAGAAACCCTGTCTCGAAGAAAAAAAAAAATGCTTAGGGGGCCAATGAGATGGTAAAGGTTATTGCTGTTAACCCTGATCACATGAGTTTGAGTCCCAGGACTCACAACATAATGAAAGGAGAGAACCAGTTTCAGAAAGTTGTACTCTGGCTTCCACATGTGTACTGTGGTACCATACACACACAGACACACACACACACAGAGACACACACACACACACACACCCTGTATAAATAAATAAATATGTAAGTTTTAATTTGTTTATTTTTGATTTTTTCAAACAGGATCTCTCTCCATAGCTCTCACTATGTAGACCAGACTGGCCTCAAACTCAGAGATCCACCTGCTTCTGTGCTGGGATTAAAGGCGTGCGCCACCACACCCAGAAACATTTTTTTAAAAGCAAAGAAGTCCTCAAAGGAATGCGAAGTCCTGCAGAAACATGAGATGTTGTAAACAAAACACTACTTGCATATGTACAGGACCAGCGAGATGTGACAGTTGGCCTGAGACGGGCCCAAGCTCCTGGCGAGGGTCATGTGACACCGCAGTGCATCGGAAGTAGTGTGGCTCAGACTGTGTCTAATTAAGTGGGGCTCCTTAATAAAGGCCCTGGGAGACAAGAGGAAGAGGGCCAGGACTGTGAGCTTGCTACCAGCTGGAGTCAGGGCCAGCGGACAGGATGGCAGCTTTGCTCGGGGACAGAAGTCTTGGTTGGAGCACAGGTGCACAGGTTCTCTCAAGGGGACCTGGAGGTCAGTGACCCCAACCCTGACTGCCCAGACTTTACAGGGAACCAAAGTTCACAAAACACTATCGGGGAAACTGGACGGGAGGACTGAAGAGCCCTGTGGCTTTCATGGTAGGGAAGCAGAACATGATGTGAGGTAGCAGTATGGGAAGAAAGGGAAATAAGGAGAATCACCCTTGGCTGTCTAGTCCAGGTCTCCTATACCTGTCCCTCCTCCCCAGCCCTGTCCTCCAGCCTCCTGCCCCCTCCTCCCCAGCCCTGTCCTCCAGCCTCCTGCCCCCTCCTCCCCAGCCCTGTCCTCCAGCCTCCTGCCCCTCCCCACCAGTACCTTGTTGGGCTTCACAGCCCGCTGCAGATTCTCAATCCATTTGTCCCTTTCGGCCGCAGACCGACAGGCAAAACACTTTGTTCCAGACGATGTTGTCACCTGGAGAGGAACATGGATTTGAGATGGGGTTCCTAGAGGCTGGAGACCCGCCACCATGTCTTCCTTCCTGGCCCAGGTCTGCCTCCTTGACATCCCACATGTGGCACTTCTTCAGGCCCCTTTGCCCCAGCCTCCACCATCCCTGCCCTCCACCCTTCTCAGTCCACAAGAGCAGCTACCTCAAAGCAGAACTCCTGGCCCAGGATGGAGCTGTGCACCGGCTTGATGATGGAGTCTTCATCTAAGTTGAGCTCCAAGGCCTCAGCAGCACTACTAGGACTCAGCAAGGATTCATGGGAGTGGGACTCCTTAAAGCTTTGCATCAGCCGGGCCCTGGTAGGCGGGAGGTTCAGAGGAAGATCAGGGAAGCCGTCTCCCCTCACACTCAGGACTCTGCCTCAGCAGAGGTTCTGGTAGGCAGCCTTGGAAAAAAGGCCTCAGTCCTTCACACACAGACTCACAGAAGGAAACCCAGACTTCCCTGGGGAAAGGCATGGGAGGGGCAAGGGCAACCAAAGCCCTTCAAGAGACTTCTCTACCTCAACTCATACTCAAGGAGCTGAGATACCTAGAAATAACTCAGAATTGCTGGACATAATGGCACAGACCTTTAATCACAGCACTCGGAAGACAGAGGCAGGTAGATCCCTACTAATTTTGAGGCCAGCCTGGACCATCTAGCAAGTCCAGGCTATCCAGGGCTACATAGTGAGATCTTGTTTTAAAAAAAGAAACAAAGCCAGGCATGGTGGCACACACCCTCAATCCCAGCCCTCAGGAGGCAGAGGCAGGCAGATCTCTCTGAGTTCAAGGCCAGCCAGGGCTACACAGAGAAACTGTATCAAAAAAAGAAAAAAGAAAAAAAGAAACAAACTGTGACAGAACAAAATAAAACAAACAAACAAACAAACAAACAAACAAACAGACAAAACAACTGTCCTGGATATGTCTAGGTGACTCCAGAAACCAGAATCTCAATATATAAAAAAAGGAAGCAAAGAATTGAGGCCCAGAGAAAATAGAGTATTGTTTGGTTTGGACCTGGCACACAGCTAGTGTCTAATAACCATTTCATGATTCAAACTATGAATGAAGTAAGAGAACAGTTTTGAGCACAACCAGGGGCAAGAGGGAAAAGCATCAGAGGACGCTGTGGGCAGAACGGAGCAGAATAAAGGTCGGACGGAGACTGGAGAGCAGATCTGGGAGGAAGAGGAGGCAGAGCCGCGAGCAGCGGAGCAGCTGCAGGTGCAGAGGCTGAGGAGGGCAGCGAGAGCCGGCAGAGGACCCAGCACCGCGGGGGAGCACAAGAGGAATGGGACTGAGGGACCAGCAGGAGGGGACGCAGGACAGAAAGGTGTGGGGATGGGTAGGGGACGAAGAGTAGAGCATGGGGAAACAGGAGGGAGAGCTCGGGTGTGGGAGCCTCCATGAAGTTATTTATAGCAGCCCCGTCATCACAGGCTCTGGCTGCCGTCAGCACCACGCTCCCCCGGCCCCCCGCCCCCGCGGCCAGGAATACCATGCCCTCACCCCCTGCCAGCCCCAAATCCAGCACTGGTTACTTGGAAGGGGGCAGGGAAAGGTGTGACTCACCTGATCCCAACCTTCCTACCCTCCTAATCCCTGGGACAGCCAGACACGAGGGAAAAGGACAGACTCTCTCCAGGGAGTGACTGGACTAAGGGGAAGCCCAGAGAAGGACAAAGGCAAGCAGCCAGGTTCCTTCCCCATCCCTCAGTCCCTGGATTAGCCCCAGCCCCCCCCCCCCCCCTTACCTGCATACCAGACCAACTCCCTTCCTCCCGTTCTGTCTCTTCCTCCAGCAGCCACTGGGGTCTCCGAGCCCTAGCCTCACCCAGCAGCAGCTACCCCCCCCCATTCCAGCCTGCTGCTCTTCCTTCCGTCCCCTCCCTCACTTCCCTCCCGGTGGGCTTTGTCACCACTGTCCTCTCCTGCCCTGGGCAGGAGCCCACCTCTCCTTCCACCCTAAGAGCCCTCCTTGGCTTCACCTTCACCTCCTCCCCGGCCTCTGCAGGTCCTCCCCATCGCCTCCTCTTTCCTGCTGTCTACAGCTTGGTCCAGCTCCCTCTGATCTCTGATCCATGTCTCTGCACCCCAACCAACATGAGCCCCGCAACCTTTGTACTCAGGGAGCCCCCATCCCACTCAGCACCCTTATACTGCATCCATCCCCTTCCAGGCCCTCCACCTACCGGTCATGGTCAGCACTTCGGAAGCGAGGCAGGATCTGGCGAAAGCTGCTGGTCCGGTCAAGTTTGGGTTGTGACTTTGTACGTTTGATAGAGCTTTTTAGCCTCCGGCTCAGGAAGCCTTGCTGAGGAGCAAATGGGAACAGGGGTGACTGGGGCAGCACAGAGTCTCTCTAGCCACCCCTCAGCTGGCAGGGAACCCCTGGAAGAACGTGGAGTGGGGGAGGGGAGGGCAGCCCTGACACCAGTTCGTCTTCCTTGCTCCCACGGGTGCTGTGTGGAGTGCGCAAAGACACAAACACACACACTAGCCTGGAAAAGGTGGGAGGGCTGCTCTAAGAAGTGGGGGCAGAGCCAAGAAGGGGCAAACCAACGACGTGGGGACACATGCACAGCCTTCCTTGGTCCTCTTTTTTCAGAATCCTGGGGCCCAGCTGAGCCACATCTGGCAGGCACTTCCATTCACTCACCGAGGGCCGGAAGGGCGCAGCGGGGGCGGCCTCCATGCTGTACTGCTTCCCCCCTGGGACACTCTTCCTCCTCGAGCGACCCAAGTGGTATTCTAGAGGGAGGAGAGGGCCCAAGGAAGTTGGGGAAGGGGCCGGGGGCTCTAAGTCCGGTTTCTTTCTGGGTCAGTACCTTAGCCACCTCCCTCAGTCCCTCAGTTTCGGCCTCACCTACCCCCCGGAAAGCAGCAGGAAGAGCAGCGGCGGCGGAGAGGCTGGCGGTGGGAAGGGGGGGGCAAGGAACCTGAGCCGGAGCCCCCTGATGGGGTCGGGGTGGGAGGCCTTAAGCCCATGACTGGGGCTGGCAGTCAGCAGAGGGGCATAGTCAGGAGGAAGATCAGTAAAACCTCCGTAATGAAGAACAGCCACGACCCAGGGAGGCTCGGTCCCCCGTCCCCCACCCAAGAGAAGGGGCTTGCTCGGCGCGGGGCGATGGTGAAAGGTCATTGCCCATGGGTGGGTTTTCCTCTTTTCTCAGCTGGGCACATCCTCCACCTGCCCCACACCTCCCCGAGCTCCCGTCTGTCTGGAGGTCCGGGGCGGCCTCCCATGACCCCCTCCCAGGACTGGAGGGGGGGTCTCAGAGGAGACCTGTGCTGAGTAGAGGGGAACAGAAAATCCGAGGAAGGGGCCGATGGAAGTAGGGGAGAAGGGGCCGGTCCACGTGCACTGCGGTGCTAGTGAAGGGTCGAAAAGGAGAAGAAAAGAATGCAGGGGAGTGGGGAGGATGGGCAGTGGGTTCTGGGGACTCCCAAGTCAAAGCTGGCGAGGAGGAGGAGGAGGGGAGGTGAATGCGGATGGAGCCCGGCCTGCCAAGAGTCTAGAGGAATGGAAGCTTAGAGGAAGGAGCTGAAGATCTGCTGCTAGGGAATTTGGAGGGGCTAAGGGGCTGAAGGAGAATCAAAGTGGGGGGATGCCAGGCTCCGGCTCCGGCTCCAGAATGGCTGCCCAGGCCTGGACTCCCCCCTCAGCCCCAGTCACCACTGCAGCCAATGGGGGGGCCGATACTGCATCAGGGGCGGGGCCACCATCTCCATGGCAACAAGAAGCTACAGGCGCGGGGGGGGGGGGGGGGGGCGCAACCGGAAGAACTGCCTGTTAACCCACTAGGTTCCAGAATAGACCAGTGAAAGCCACACTACATTTTCAAGCCTGCTTCTAGACTGCATTTTGCCTCAGAGACAGTCCTTTCCTGCTCCTTTCATAGGCAAATTCAGGTCTGCACACACAAGTCTGGACCCCGAGACAAGAGAACCCTCTCAGTCTCCCAGGAACGTGTAGAGCACGAAAACACACACCACACAGTGGGGATCCGTGTATATCACAGTTGCAGCATGAGAAATAATAGGGAACTATGTGCTTCAGAGACATACAGACAGCCCCGAACATGGGGGCACTGGGGACCCACACCGAGACCCCAGGCCCACACACCCCACATGCTTAGACATTTGTGAGCACTGCCACAGGGGTATACATACTTGAACTCAGACAGCCACGCGAGAACTGCTGGTGTGGGCTATGCGACCCGGGTGCCTTGGGCTACCATGTGGGCTACACTACATAAATGACATGTAACCCTGTGACAGTTCACGCTTCACAGGAAGGGGCCTGTCAGTTTAAGCCCGGAGACACATGCTTAAGTATACTGTGGTCCCATGTGTCATCCCTGCATCATGTACACACCATGATCTCGGCCAGATAAAGGGAGCCCCATGCCCCTAAAGCACACGTTCATAATTCACACTGACAGAACCACCACATTCCCACATTCGCTATCTGTGGACAGCCCCCCCCCCCACTCTAGCTTTCCCATGACTCTAACCACCAGCATCTGTGATGGCTAACAGAAAAACGGAACAAACAAAACAAAAAACAAGGAGCAAATGTGTTAATTAGCCTTCTGTCTGTCACACAGTGAGCAGGGCACCCGAGGCCCAGCCTGTCTCCCTCCTGATCCATCCGTCCTCTGCATTTCTCAGGTACTCTCTCTCATTCCAGGGAACCTAGCACAGCCATTCCTTTCACGCACAAGCATCTCTAATAAAGGCACAAGAGCCTTAAGTTTAAATCCACTGAAGTTTCCTTTGGAACTAAAGCATTCACAGAGGGGAAGGAATCTGCTTTGCTCGGTTCCTGGAAGCAACACACAGAACACTAGGAACTCAGAAATAAGTCACAGGTGCATGGAGGCCACACACATGTGCTCACAAGGACTCTAACACAGGAAGAGAAATGTAGAAGCACAGAGAAGAGGGGGCCGAGTGACAGAAACACAGGATATCTTGTTATTAGTGCTGCCTGCAGTGACATGGACATAGACCAGCACACAACCATGTACACACAGCAAACCTGAAAAGCATACATTGCCATGCTGGGTCTCCATGTCCCATCCCTGCACGATATATACACTTATGCACACACAGAACAGCCACCTACACAGACCCGTAACACAGGCATTGTGCACACACCCACACAGTACACACCCTGTATACACACACAATTGCAAGCAAGCAAGCAAGCAAGCGCGCTCACACACACACACACACACACACACACACACACACAGCAAGGGCTTGGACTCCGCCTCTTCAATGTCTCTAATTTTGCCATCACCCACAAACATTTCCCCTACCCTCCAATCCCCCAAATCCCTACCCTTCCCTGTAGTCCTTCTTCTCCATACCCAGCTCTGAAAGGGAGCCAGGGAGAAAGGGAGCCAGGGAAAGATGAGGAGCGGGGCTAGATAGGGAATGGAGGAATTGGGGGAGGGCATGCTCTGCAGTCTCCGTGGTGACAGGCCTCAGTGGGAACCAGCTTCGATGGCTGGATGGCCTTCTGCACCAGCCTAGCCCTCCACCCTCCCGGACGGCTTCTCAGGGAGACCCGGCTCCCGCCGCCGCCGCTGTCCTCTTTTCTCAAGTCCAGCTCAGCTCTCTCCCACTCCATTCTCAAGGTGCTCTTCCTCCTGGCTCTCTGCTCTCCCCTTTGGGAGGACTCTCATGCTGCTTTCCCTCCTCACCCCACTCCTTTAAGGTTTTCTGTCCCCACCAGGGGACAGGCAGAGGCTCACACCTGCCTAGCCCAAAGATGCTCCATGCAGTCGGACTACAAGGAACCCACCTCTCACACACTTGGTCCCCACCACTGGCACACCACCCACATCCAGACACGCCCTGGACACCCGTGCCGGGGCTGACACAGATACTCAGGCCAGTGTTGGAACACACATGCAAAGACATACACCTGCCACCAGGGACACTGAACATTCTGCTCATTCGGCCAGCCACACATTCCTACACACTGGCTTCAACCAGGGAGGGACGCGCATCAGTACGGCCACAAACTGCCCCATAAACCGGTGGCTAGCCCCACGGGCCCTCATGCTGTTAACTGGCAGAGGCAGGGCAAGACAGGACATACCTGCACAGTGCTGGTACACGTGTGTGCAGGAGGATTGGGCCCCATGTGCACATGGCACGGACACACAGACACAAGCACAGTCACGATCACACACGCAAACACCAGGGCTGCCCCTCCAGCAGGGCTCCAAGACCCCCCTCACACCAGCCACCCCCACGCGTGCTCACAACCCTGCCCCCACGAAGATGCCAAGACCCCCCCTCCCGACCTCTACTGCCCCCCTCCAGTTACCATAACTCCCCCCACTCGGAAGATGCAGCGAGAACATGCGGAGGGAGCAGCTGCCGCCGCCGCCGCCGCCGCCACCGCGGCCTCCCCAGCCCCCTCCCGTGCCCACGCACACGCGCGCCCCCGCCCCACGCGCGCGGCCCCCACGCGCGCGCCTCGTCCGCCCGGCCCCGCCCTTACCTCGCACCGCCCCCCGGGGGGTCGAGGGTGTCCCCGATGGGGGAGGGGCCCGCTCTGCGCGGGGGAGGGGCGAGTGCGGAGGGAGAGGGGGCGGCGGCCCGGCTCGCGCCGCCCGACGCGGTGGGGCGGCGGCGGGGCCCGGGACGGCCTGGACGGCCGCGCGGTGACAGCCGCGGGAACGGCTCCCTCCGCCGCCGCTCCCGCCGCTGCCGCCGTTGCCCGGGCCCCGCCGCCGTTGCTAGGCGACCGCTGCTGCCGTGGCCGCCTCTGTCACGAGCCCCGTCGCCCGGAGACAACGCGAGAGAGACGGGGGAGGGGGACAGAGGGACCCCCAAAACCAACTAGGCCTCCCATCATCGCCTCCTGAACAGGACCCCCACCCCCAAAAGAGAGAGAAGCCCTTGAAGAGAGCGAGCGTTTGCAGCTCCACCCAGCAGAGGAGGAGCCCCGGATTCCAGTGCCCTCGAAGGTCCGGCGACCTCTCCCGGGCTGGAGCGTCCACAGCCACGGCAAACACCTTTGCAGACCGGGGCCCCCAAGGCCCCCAAGACCTTGATGTCCCCTGCACACCCTCCATGCCCTCTACACATTCTGTTTCCCTCTGAAGATGCCAAACGTTCACCAGCTATTACCTTCCACTAAACCCTGCCCCCCCCCCCATATATATACCCTGGAACCATCCCAGGCTCTGCTAAAGCCCAACACAGTAACCTCCACCGGCCACCTAAACGCCACCCAAAACACAGGAGACCCACACCCAAGGCCTCAGCACTCTGAGGACCCAGCGTAAGGAGACAGAGAACTGTAGGCAGAGCGGCCAGGCGCAGGACACATGACAGACACACTCTGTGAGCATGTTACCATTCCGGTGCACACAGGTACACACTGCACACCAAAAATTATGCACCAGACACGCACAACAGACAGACATCCCCATCCTCTCTACAGTCGGCACCACCTCCTCCTGGCTTGCCTCAGAGTGCTACCTACAGCCCTGTGTCAGTTTCCATGACAATGACACACGTCCCTGACCACTGGTCCAGGGTCCCAAAGCTGACCCCCAAGGGCAGTGAGGCCTAGACCGATATATCAGAAGGCAGCTGGCTGGAGCCAATGGGTAACACAGGCCACTGGGTCTCTAAGGAAGCAACTGGAAGCCTGGATTCCGGGGGAGGAAGAGCCGGTGGGATAAAGGGGTCGCCTGGGGTTGAATGGGGGTCACGGAAGGGAAGTGCTGAGGAACCGGGCAGTGGCAAGGGGGTTTCCGGGGACTGAGGGCGTCTCTGCACCTTGGCTGCAGATCCCTGTTCTCTGCCTTCATCCCCCCTCACTGTTCCCATGGAAACCTTTTAAGCGAACTTCTCAGAGGAAGACAAAAATCTTTTTTTAAATGACTAAAGAGGGGGGTGGGGGGCAGAAGGGAGGAGGAAGGGGGAGAGACAGATGGAGAGAGGGAGAGACCGTGAGGAGATGGGGGTCTGACAGAGTTCCACCCAGAGCGGAGGGGAGGGACCCAGGGATCAAGAGCGGACTGGAAAATGAGAATGGGGGACAAGAGAGCAGAGGCGATCGCTGCAGGCCACAGATCAACCGAGGAAAGGGGGCAGAAGGAGGAGAAGGCCACGGCCTGGAGGGCTGGAAGAAGAAGGGAGCTGGCGGGTGGGACACGGGTCTGGTGGAGGGCGGGGACTAGGGCGTTCTCCAAGTTCCCAGACCGAGATGTGAGTGAGGGCCATGGCCAGGAACACAGACGGAGACCGGAGAGCTAAGGAGACTATTTTTACAGGCACCGGGAAACAGTCAAACTTCGCTGCAGGAGAGGAAATGGGGAGCGAAGCAGCGTAGGGACACGCGGGGGCCGCTCACCAACAGCCCCGGTACCCCGCGCAGCCCGGACGAGGGCGCCCTGTCCTCGGGATCGGGATCACGGCAGCTCTCCGCCCCCGCCCGCTCCCAGCAACTGTCCGGGGCACGAGCCTGCTCGGCCGCCGTACCATGCTCGCCGTGGGGCCGCCCCTCCACCGGCACAGAGACCGTGCGTCTCAGCAGTTTGTTGCGGCTGGACTCGCTCCTCCGGTCGCGGATCAGAAGGGGGTGTATCTAGGGGATTGGGGAGTGTGTCAGACCCCGCGGGCCGCGCCCCTCCTCTCCCCTTCCATGGGAGGCCGGCCCCCTGCCAGCCCGCCTGCCCCTTCCGCCCCTGCCCATTTCACCAGGCCCTGCTAAGGGGACATCTCGGTCCCTCCTCTCCCTCTTCAGACAGTCTAGAGAATTCTCCCCAACCCCGCTCAGCGCTTCCCGCAACTCCACAGGAGTTAGCGACCTCCTGCATCTGGTTTCCCCTTGACCTTCAGTTCGTCCATTCTCCCTGCTTCCCTCCCAACCTCCTACCTTCCTCACCCCCTTCTCTCCCTCAAGCTTGTCACAGCTGCATTTATAATCAGTTCCACAGCTTGTCTCCCTCCCACAGCCCGGCTTGCGGCCAGACTGGGACCCAACCTCCCCTCCCCCCAGAGGGCCTGGTCACCTCCCCCCTTTCGTCTCCTTCCTTTACCCTCCACCTGCATCTGAGTCCCCCTTCCCGCAGCCCGACCTTTCCCTGGGCCTCACCTCAACTCCCCCTGGGAGTCGTCATCCTAGCTTCCACCCCTACCAGAAGCTAGACTCCCACGAGGCCCCACCATCCACCCAGTTCCAGCTCTCTAGGCTTCATTATTCCAGCTCCTCTGCCTTCCCACTCCCACCTTCCTACCAGACAGGCTATTCCTGCTGGCCGGTGGCTAGTGGGTCCTCTCTGTCTCCATCTCATGTTGGTTCCTCTTTTCCCAGCCCATCCAATGGACTTCAAATCCCTGGTCTCGGCTGATGACCGATGCCAAATCACTCAAATGCCTTTCAATTCCCCAACCTGAGGTTTACCAGGCCAGCTCGCCTGCAGCCAGGGTTAGCATGCTTTCCCAGACCCTTCTGTTTTGTGGTCTGGCATTCTGTCTCCACAGCCTCACCTGCCCTCATGGCCCCCTCCACCCTGGTTAGCCCGAGTCCAGTTCCATCCCCAGCTCTCACCACCTCTCCCAGGCTACCCTACCACTCTCTAAAGATGGCTCCCCACATCTCTCACACCCGAGGGCCGGCCTCACCCTTCAGATTTGGACCCTTCTTCTCTGAGGAACTGTCTATTGCTGCCCCTGTTCCTCCTTTGGAACCCACACCCCTCTGACTCTCCACTTCATCTCCTCACTCCTCGCCCTACCCAAGTCCATACTCGAGCTGCCTGCCTCCTCAGACCGCCCCTTGCATCTCCCTTTCTGAAACCTAACCAGCCCTGCAGAAGCATGTGCAAACCCTGGTCTCAAGTGCACACCATCTTGGCGACCTCGGTCACCTGTCAGCCCCTCCCACTTCCCCTGCCCTTTCTCGGGTCACTCAGTCTTGGTCTGCACTGTGCGGCATGATGAAGACCTGGGAGCGGCAGGGAGGGCAAGCTGAGGCCGCTCTCTCCCATGGCTCCCCCCCCCAACTCTAACCTATCCCACAGTATGGATGGGGTGAAGACAGGAGGCACACTCAGATCCTCAGAACCACAGCTCCTCCATCCACAACACCGCCAATGGCCTCAAAGACCTGCTAGCAAAGTCAAAGAATGGCTGTCCTCTTCCTAACATCCTGGCCACACCTCAGTGGTCGCCCTCGGCCCATCTCTCCTTGGGGAGCTCTTCCTTTCACTGACCAGGGCCCTCCCCACTGTCCTCTCCACCCTCTCCCACTTTTCCCGACCTCCTCGCCGCCGCCCCGCTCACCTCATCCTCATCCAGCATGAGCAGCTGGTTCCCCGAGATGATGCAGAACCGAGGGTTCCAACCAGGACGATCGTATGGGGAATGAACGTATTGGGTTCGGTGCACAGGGGGTCCCCGTACATCTGGGGGACAGAGACACACAAACAGTAAGGGAGGGGCTATACTGTGGGCGTAGAAACCTAAATGGAAGGAAGAGTCTGAAAAGCGGGAGAAGGGAGTGGCACCTGCCCGAAGAGACCTGTTGGGCATGAACTGCCCATCAATTTTCAAGGGTCAGAAGATGAGCCTCACACTGAGGAGTCAGTCCTAGGAGGCTCCAGGGATGGGATGGGAAGTAGTCTCATGACAGAGAGGGACTTGACTGGGGCCGGAGAAGGTGAGAGCTCTGCTCGTTCCCTTGTGTGTGGGGTGGAGGGGGAGAGATTTACTGAAACTGGCCAGAGATAGAGAGGTCAGGGGGAGGCACTGGTGGCCCGCTACAATGGATGCGGCCCCACACGTCTAGGAGAAGAGGTACCTAGCTTGTGGGAAAGAAGATGGGTGTTTAAGAACATTTGGGTCACGAAATTCTGAGCGCTAAACATCTGGAAGACAGGAAGTGGGCTTCCATGTTCAAAGAACACCTTCCTCCTTCCCTAGTCCTACCCTGCTCCTCCTTTGGGGGAACTGTCCAGGGAGAAGACAGCGTTTCTAAGGAGGATCAGGGTGGGAGAAGGCGGGAAATAAACTGTCAGGAAAACCAGAGACCAGAGCAGCCTTTGTCCACAGCGTGCTCAGCAGTCAAGAGTCAATCCTGCTCTCCCTACCTAACCTCATGGACAGGAAGGAAGCCGACTCCACAGGCTGAGACCTCACCTGGGCACAGTGAGGGACCTAAGAAAGAATGAAGGAAAGACTGGAGCCGCCAAGCCCGATACAGAGGAACATCCCAAGAGGAGATGTGAAGACAGACCAGGTTCCAGAGGAGATCGGGCCAAGGGCTGTGCGTGCCAGGGTCCCGCAGGCCCATCTGCGATGTCTGGCCAGCAGCTGCCACACACCACTCATGGGGACACAGCAAAGGGCCTTAAGGGAGTCAGGAAAGCAAGACTGGAGACATCAGAGTGGTGAAACCAGGCTTAGGACGCTGGTTAGAGAATGTTCACTGCAAGAAAACCCAGTGCTGTCCTCTCTGCGGATAATGAATTGGGCACATTCAAGAGAAATGGCCTTGGGGCCTTATTCCGGTGCCTTGAGTGACTTCTGAAAAACTCCATCCCCTCACTGATTATGGTAATTCCTCAAATTTACCCAACCTGCAGGCCAGAGAGAAAGATGAACCCCTGGGATCTAAGTGTCTAGAAATCACAATACTTTCAAATTTTCACTCTCAGTGCTTCCTTGGAGACCACCAATATTCTCTATGCACAAAGACCACTGGCGGGCAGGGGAATATAGCTCGGTGGTAGGAAAAAAACACTAGAGTTCAAAGGCCCCAGCACAACCACCACCACCCATAACTTAGACCACAGACACTGGAGGCAACAAGCCTGCTGCTGAATCTCCACAGTGGTGCGCCCAGAGGAAAGAGCTGCTGATACATGTAACCACTGCAGAACAGGGGAGCTGCGGCTCCAGGCTGCAGCTGGGGCAAACAGGTTAGACCTCAGGGGACAGGGAAAGGGACACAGGGAACCTTAGCTTAGGAACAACTCACACACACACACACACACACACACACACACACACACACACACACACAGTCTAGACTTAAGAAAGATCATGATCCTGGCAGGCAAAGGAACATGGCAGAGAAAGGGGAAATGGGAAATTTTTACTGCAGTGAGAAGTTCCACAAGGGTCCAAGAGCCCCTGTCCCAACAGTCAAACCCTGTGTTTTGGTACCCCCAAGTCTCCATCACCCCAGGAAGCAGAGGGGACAAGAGAAGAGGACCGGTGATGAAGGCTGGGGAATCAAAGGAAAAGAAGTAGGCACACACCATGTGACAAGATGGGATGTGGGGTAGGAAAGAGAAGATGGGTTGAGGGACACACGGCAGAGTGCATCTAAAAGTAGAGGAAGTAGATGACGAGAAACGCCTGGGACAAGGGACTAGATCAGGTGTCAGCCACCATGGGGCAGAGGCATTCCCTAACGAGCAACATGGGTCCAGGGGCAGCACCGGTGTAGTAAGGTAGTCATTAGAAGAGAGGGAGAGAGAGAGATAGGAGACAGGGGACTAATACAGGGAAGGACAGGAGGGGGACTCATATAAGAAACGGACACCATATGGGGGGAAAGATATAAGTGATGGACAGCAGAGGAAGGGAGGGGGAATGGAAATAAGAGGTGGGGTGGGGGGAGGGGAATTAAGTGAAGAGAGCAGATGAGACCCCAGGACTGCATTTCACGCATCCAGAGTCCTAAGGCGGGCCAGCCACGGCCGGATTCTAACCCGGCCCTTGCTCCCACCAGTCAATCTTACTTGCCTCTCCCCCAACCAAAAAAAAAAAAAAACACTTGGTCCTCCCCCTCCTCGGGCATCCCCTCCCCCAACCCTTTCCTCTCTTCCCTCCATCTGGACCCCCCCCCACTGCCACCCTCTTTCTCCATCTGGCCCCTTCCCTCCCTCCGTCCTCCTCTCTTCCCCTGCCCCTACTTGAGCCCCTCACCAAATCCCCTCCCCATCTTCTTGGCCTCTCCTCCACCCCTGTGTTTTCATTTCCCCCTCCCCCTAAGACCGTGCCTCTATTTCCTTGATATTCCTCCTCACTCAGCTCCCAAACCCAAATCATTTCTGCAGCTTCCCCCAAACTCAATCCTCCCTCCTTATGCCTTTTGGACGCTCTTGTCCCTCATCGCCTTCCCCTCGGCCCCCCTTCAGGGCCCGTGTCCCAGCCCCTCCATCCCTCAGATACCCCTATGCCTCTAACCTCCGATCCCTCCTTCCCCGCTGTTCCCACCTCTGCCTTCTCAGCCCTCCCCTCTCCCTCCATTTCAGCCGCTCCCTCCCCTCGGTGGCCCCGGCTCTCCCCCGCCCCCTGCCCCTCCCCCTCTCGCCCCCCCATCCGGCCCTCCCCCTGCCCCACCGCCACCACCGTACCTCTGAAGGGGGCATAGGACATCGCGGGGATGCTCCCCCGATGGATGGAGGCTCGAGACCTGCTCATCAGGCCTGAGGGGGAGGGGGCGGGGGGACGGGGGAGAAAAAGAAGAGAGAGAGAGAGGGGGAGAGAGAGGGGGAGAAGGAGGAGGTGGAGGAGGAGGAGGAGGAGAGAGGAGGAGAGAGGAGCGGAGAGGAGCGAGAGGAGGAGAGAGGAGGAGGAGGAGGAGAATAAGAGCCAACGGCAGCGGCAGCGGCAGCGAGAGAAGGGGGGGGGCGGGGGAAGCGAGCTAGTGAGGAGAGAGCAGGAGGAGGAGGGAGAGGCTCTGCAGCCCCCACCCCTACTCGGGGAGACCCGGAAAGAGAGCGAGCGAGAGACCCCCTGACTCCTGCACACCAGAGGCAGCCGTCCCGAAGAAGCTGACCCCAGACCCTGAGACAGACCCCAGACCCACGGAGGGATACCTCACCCCTCACTCCACACTCCACAAATGGACCTCACGGACCCGAATCTAGAAGGAAAGAGACCCCTGATCTCAGGGGGGAAACGGACAAACAAAACAAAACAAGAAACGCGCCCCCTCCCCAAGAAAGGAGTCAGGTCAGAATCCGAGAACCCAGTCTCAACACGGTTCTCCAGACCCACGCCAATCTTAGACTTCGGACCCTGGGTTGGTAGTTTTGGGGGCCCAAAACGGAGACCTAGACTCGAAGAAGAAGAAGATGAAGCCAGTTTGAGAAAGCACCCCAGCCCAGAATTAGATCTTGGGAACTAGCTAGAGATGAGAAACCCCAGGTTGCTGTCGCAGAGAAAACTGCAAACTTGGGACCCAAAGATGGAGAGAGACCTGAAACTCATTAAACCTGAGAGACCTTAGTCGGGGATCACTGGACTCGATTCCCAGAAGCAACTCGAAAGGCAACTCAGACCCTATAAAGATCCCAAATATTGGAGACACCACACACACACACAAGGATCTGTGAGACAGAGACCGCCCCCAACTCATGGGGGACATGAAGAGCCTGAACTTGAGCCTGGGGAGCCCCAGGCGCCCACGCCGGGGACCCCAGGCCCTGGAGGAAGGGGTAGTGTTGGGGTGGCACAGCCTCTCCCCTGCCGTCTCCTCCCTCTGCGCTGACCTCTCCCCGGGCCCCCTCTTCATTTTTGGGTCACTGGGTGTGTGTGGGCCCCAGGGAGGTTATGTAGGGCAGGCCCCGGCTCCTTGGGGGGGCGGGAAGCGGGGAGGGGGGATGGATGAAGGCCAGGAGCCCCAAGACTGAGCGGTGGGCCAGCCCTGGGGAGAAGGCACAGGGCCATCACCCCGGGACGGACCCTAACCCGCAGTTCTCATGGCTCCCTTTCCCCTCCTGGGCCAGCCTGATGCTGAGCTCTGGGTGTTCGGGACCGGGGTGTCCCCACGGCCAGCCACGGCCGTGCCCAGCCCTGGCCGGGCCTTGATCACCGCCCCCTACCCAGGGGCAGCTGGCTTCCCAGCTCGGTGCCAACGCGAGGGCGGGGAGGAGGTGGGGGGGGCGCCGTCCCCGCCCACAGCTGTCTGCCCGGCCCCGCCCCCCTCCCCGGCCACGGCTGGGCCCGCGGTGCGGGGAGGAGGAGGGGGACTGTTACTAGGCACATTCCGGGGCGCGGGACGACTCCCCGGCCCCAGCCTGACGCAGCGAGGGCGCCCGTCCATCGCCAGCTCCCGCGCGCGTCACGTGGCCCGCGAGGCCGGCCGGCGATTGGCCTCGGCCCGCGCGGCTCCTGAGGCGGCGCCGCGTGAGAGGTCGGGAGCCGTCACGTGACGGCGGCCCGCCGCAGCGGCGTTTTCCCCGGCCAGCAGCGGGGGCCGGGGCTCCGCGGAGATGGGCGGGCCGCATCCTCGGTCCTGGCTGCCGATTGGCCAGAGGGCCCTCCGCCCCGCCCCCTCCCTCCCTCGAGGGGGCGGGGCCCCCGGGCCCCCGGAGGGCCGGGATTGGCCGGCTCTGGAGACTCCAGGACGGCCGGCGCTCCCGTCACGTGGCTGCCGCCCAGGTAAGAGGCGGCTGCTCCTCCGGGGCTCCCGGTCCTTCCCCCCGCCACCCCCGCCGTGAAGCGCGCGGCCTCTGATCCCGTCCCCTCCTCCTCCACCAGCTGGGGCTGCATGAGCTGGGGGCGGGCCCCCGTGGTCCTGCTCGGCGGAGGGGTGAGTCTGGCCCCGCCCCTTCCGGTCTCCAAGTTTCACCGGGCTTCAGTACCCCGAACCGCCTGCAAGTTGAAGGTGCAGGGGCGTTTTTCTTCCTGGTGCAGAAGAGGCTCGGTGTCTGCCCCAGCGAAGGCGCCCCGGGGTGCAGGCTCCTGGGGCGGCTGTGGGGAAGCTGAATGCGCCCCCCTGCTCTCAGGCCACGCTGCTCCTGTCGTTCCTTTGGATGCCCGCGCTGCTGCCGGTGGCTTCCCGCCTTCTGTTGCTGCCCCGAGCCTTGCTGTCCATGGCTTCCGGAAGCCCTCCCCTGCCCTCGCCGGGCTCCGGCTACGTCCCAGGATCGGTTTCTGCAGCCTTTGTCACTTGTCCCAATGAGAAAGTCGCCAAGGAGATCGCCAGGTGGGGACCCCGGCGAGATGACCGACCAGGGGGAGTTGGGGCTGGGAAGGGCGCTGCCTTGGCAGGGTCTCTGGGCGACCGGCACAGCCCCTGGCCGGGCGCGCTCGGAACGTGCTCTCGATTGACCCCCAGGGCCGTGGTGGAGAAGCGCCTAGCAGCCTGCGTCAACCTCATCCCGCAGATCACGTCCATGTGAGTCTCAGTTAGAAACTGAATTTCACGGGAGGGGCTGAGAGCTCTTTCTGGGGGAAATCTTTCTTCCCCAAGACTTTGTTCCCTTCTTTCTCTGACCTCTTCAGCTATGAATGGAAAGGAAAGATCGAGGAAGACAGTGAGGTGTTGATGGTGAGAAAATACCCCCCTTGTCTGGCTCCTCGGACGGCTCTGGCCCTCACCTGACCGCGGTTCCTCCCCGTGGTTGAACTGTCTCTCTTTGCCCTTTAGATGATTAAAACCCAAAGCTCCCTGGTCCCTGCTCTGACAGAGTTCGTTCGGTAAGAACTTGAAGGTATTCTTTTTGTGGCGGTACTGGGGAATGGACCAGGGCCTTGAGCATCTCAGGCAAGCACTGAGTGATATCCCCAGCTCACTGAAAGAGCTCTGAGGTGGACACTGTGGGGTGGACCTTGCTGGGGAGCCCAGGACTGGTGTCTGAATAACCCCTGCCCTGTGACTTCTGCAGGTCTGTGCACCCTTACGAAGTTGCTGAGGTGATTGCGTTGCCTGTGGAGCAGGGGAACCCCCCATACCTGCATTGGGTGCGCCAGGTCACAGAATCCGGTTCAGATTCTGGCCCAGCCCCCTCCTCTGCTTAACGCCCTCTGGTTTCCAGGTGATGATGTCTGAGCCCCCAATAAATCCTCTCCTGTTCTCTCTGCCTTTTTTATTCCCCTTGTAACACAGATGTGGCTGGGGAGATCAAAAGTTCCTCTGGTCCTTGTATTCTGTCCGTCTTTCAGAATGACTCGCGTCGTCTACTAGGTTTGTTTATTTCTCTTTATTACAGTCATACAGAGTCTGGAATCCTGGACCACCGCCACCCCCATCTCTATACCCAGGGGTTAAATAGTTTAAAAAATAGTTTAAAAGCTGTAACAAAATAACATCAAAGGGAATGGGAAGGATGAGGGGTCAGGAGTCATGAAGGGGCAGAGAAGAGGACCTCTTCCCCGTCCCCCTGGATTCCAGCCTGGGTAGCAGGGAGAAGAACCACTCCCCGTCTCTCCAGGTACATCCCAGCTGTAGGTGAGGTCAGAGGTCAGGGCATGAAAGTGCCAGTGTGTGAACGGGGAGGTGAGGAGAAGGGGGCCGTCAGAAGATGCCCCCTCCCCCCCACTCAACTAGGTACTGCACAGAGCCATCGGGCCGCACCCTCCGCGCAAGGACCCTGACGGGGTCCCCGCGGGATAGGTAGCCAACCCCACCTCGGACTCCCCCCCCAGTCCCCGGAGACAAACTATGGCACAAGGGGGGAGGGGGGACTGAGTGTCTGGAAAGGCCTGGGATCGGGGCCGGGGCTGGTGAGGCAGTCGTGGAGTGGGAAGAACTTTTAGGGGTGTCCGTGGGGAAGCCGATGTGAAGTTCCAGGGGTGACCTGGGGGAGAGAAGACAGCGGTGAGACCAGATGTGGGCAGCTTTAATCCCGGCATTGGAGGTAGCGGGGCTGCGGGGAGTCTGGAGTCGGTCTGGGCTACCGAGACCCAGAAGGAAAGGAAGAGCTGAGGTTAACTAACGCGTGCTCACCTGTCCGGGGGTTCACCGTCCCCAGAGGTCCCCGCCGTGCTGGCACAGGGGTGGAAGGAAGCGAACATCCGGATGGGGCTGCGGAGGGGGCGGGCAAGTCAGGGCCTGGAGGGAGGCCTGTCTCCCCGCTCCTGTACTGTGCTCCCAGAACACGGGGAATCGCTTGGTTCTCGAAGTCTCGAGACAGAACTGAGAAGTGACCGGGAAGAGGGAAAGGGTGCGGGTGACTGACCTGGGCAGACAGCGGGCATCTGTGGGCCGGAAGTTGTAGCCGCTGCTGCCCTGATAGCTCTGGTTAGGGCTGGGGGGTGGTGGAGACACTGAGGCCTGTAAGAAAGGTCGGGGGCTGTGAGATGACCCTTGACCCTTTCCCTCACCCCACCAGTTTGCCCCGCGGTGCCCCGGCCCGCCCCGGTACCTGCAGGGCCCTCTGTAGACGGGCCCGCTCCCTCTGCTCCCGGGACCCATGCCGACTGCCCACTGCCGCGGGTGGTCCCTGCTCCTCCACTTTCTCCTTCTGCTTCCTCAGGGCGTCTGGCTCCGGCCTCCGTCGTTTCCCCAGGGGACGTGAGACCCCTCCCCCAGGGCCCTGCCCTGAAGGGAAGCTGTAAGAGGCCTCCTTATCCCCCCAGCCCCCTCCCAGGCACCCCAAGACCCCCCATTTCTGTACATGTACCCTCCAAACCTATCCTTGAGAATTTCCCCATCCCCCCTGGACCAGTGACCTGGTGGGGGCTCCGTCTCCAGTGAGAGGCTCCACGGGAGGAGGGGTCCGGGCATGGAGACCAAAAAGGCATTTCCTCTTTTTAATCTCCCTCCCTGAAATGAAGCTAGGACAAGGAGAGAGTCAACGGTCAGTGCTGTAGCCGAGTCCCTCACCCCGACTCCACACTGTCCCTGGGCCTGCCTTTTCCTGACTCACCGGTCCTTGTGGCTGTTGAGAGCGGAAAGGAGCTTGGAAGAACGTTCTCCCTTGGGGGTGTCTGAAAGCTGAAGGAAGAGGTAAATGGGTCAGGGAGCAGTCGTTCCCCTCCATGTCCCACCCCAGTTTCCAAACTTTAGAAAGAACCCTTACCTCCCCGAGGAGCAGACTGTCCCAATTCTCAGAGGTGAAGGGGAGGATCTCGCGGTCAAAATCAAAGTATTTCTTCTTACAGCAAACACTGAGATGGTAGAGAACAAGATGGGCCACGTCCACCCTGGAGAAGCATGAAGTTAGCATTGTCAAAGTCAGGAGTCATTAGGGTAAAATATCAGGGAATAGAAAGGAGTCACATTTTGAGGGCACAATCCATCTCACCAGCGAAGCTGTAACCTTCGGACCTTCTCGGGGCCACCCCGGCACACACAGCATTCAAATTCATAGAATCTGTGTGAGTAAGGCAGAGAACACACCTCATTCGGTGCAGAGAGCTAACACGTGGGGAGGGGGAGCTGGGCAGAGCACAGCAGGAAGGCATCCCGGGCTCCTGCAGTCTCCACTGGGCTCACCTGTCTCCATAGAGGAGGGGCTTGCTCAGACACTGGGTGCAGGCCTCGTGGAACCACTGAAGGCAGCTCCGGCACTGCAGCATTTTCAGGTTCCACCTCCGGGGGAAGACAGCCTTCTTGAGACCACCCAAGACCCTCATCCACCCCCTCACCACGGGGCTCCCCCCACCCTGCCTTTCCCTTGTCCCTGGGCTCTACCACCACAACACCCACCCTATAACTGGCCGCACCCCTGGTCACTCACTCCCCAGGGCCGCCACAGTAACAGTAGCTCTGTTGTCGGTTGCTCAAGTGTCCAGCATCCCAATCCAGCCCCTTCAGTCCATACGGCAGAGAGAGCTTCATGCCCAGCATGGCCCGGGCGTAGGGACCCTTCTTCAGTGCGCCTCCCCTCTGCGGAGGAACAGGTGGAGACCTCAGGGAGGCAGGAGAGGAGGTCATGGGAGGCGCCCACAGGAAGGGGCCGAGAAGCGCCTTTACCTTGGTGGCAATGGCAAAGACGCACTGACGGCAGACCCAGGATGTGCCGTCTCCTTCTCCGGGGGCCGGGGCCCTGGGCACATGACAGTCCTGGTGATAAGCTGAACAAGCACACTGTTGAGGGTAGAGCACTGCCTACCTGCATTGGCGTGGCGCTTGGGCATGGCGGCCTTTCCTGCCCATTGAGTCCTGACCGGCCCTGACTCTGCCAGTGAGCAAGCAGGCTCCGAGCAGCTGAGGGCCTTGCCCGGGGAAGCACAGTTAGGAAAGGATGTGTGTAAGCTACCTCAGCCTTGCAGGGGCTTATGTCACCTTCATCCTTTGGCTCCCTCTCCCTGTCCCGAGAGATGAGGTGACAGGGTGAAGACTGGCCGGGAGACACAAAACCCACGGCACAAAGGCCAGGGGCAGTCCGGAAGACCCAGGGCAAACTGCACTGTCCAAGTACCCTGCCCTCTCACCATGGCGACACTTCTCACAGCTGACCAGCCGGTTCCCAGGGACCACAGTCTCAGAGCGACAGACACAACACAGGAGCTCTTCCCCGGGGAGGGCAGCTGTGGGGGAACCACGTGTGAGGAGGCTGACTTCAGGCCAGTGCCTCCACCACCACCACCCCAGCCTCTGCAGGTGTGAAGGGTCTCACCGGGGCTGATGTCCTTCCATAAAACCAGAAACTGGGAATCATCCTCAAACTGGACCAGACACACCTCCCGAGCGCTGTCCACCTGGAACGGGTGAGCGAGCAGCACAGGTTATGAAGTGGGGCAGGAGTCAGGAGAACGAGGAGCTGGTGAGGGCCAGAGGGAGGAGCGCTCACCTTCTTGATGGTGCCCAAGTACAAGAGCCCATCGGTCCACCTGGCCAGCACATCTTGACCCTCCCAAAGTCGAGGTCTGGGGCCCGAGGCGGGAGCAGGGGAAGCTGGATCCCAAAGAGAGGGTGCACCCAAGCGGCTCAGCCGGGGGAGCTGCGCCATTGCATCCTGGGGGGGCCTAAGTAGAAACGGGGCGGAAGAGTTGGTGAATGTTAGGAAAGCTTTACTGCTGTCCTTTTCTGCCGTGGATAAAGGGACCAAGCACCCCCAACGCCAGGCTCTCAGTCCTGCAGACACCTGAGGAGGGGGTCACCTGGTCAGCTCCCCGGCTCCACTCCTTTCTCTACTGTCTCCCCAGCCGAGTTCTGGAGCACCCCACCTCCCAGAGACCTCAAGGGAAAAGATGCTTGCACAACCGAGGTTACCACTCCGTTTCACCTTTCCCAGCTGTTTAGAGTTGTCCTAACTGGGACGCTCGGCTGCCCAGGGATATTTTGGGAGCTTTTCTGGAAATGTTTCCCTGAGTAGAAACAGCCGCCTCCTCAGACCTGTGTATCTCATTTAGAACCACTATCCTGGCGCCAGGTTATGTTAGGTCACCTCAAATTTGAGGCTCCTTGCCCTGGGATTAGGTAACTTCCCCGAGTGCCCCAGGAGGGGGGCGTGTCCCTGTCCAGGTCGCTACTCCCTACACCACCAGTCTAAGGAGGACTTGAGTCGTCTCGGCCCAGATCCCAAACCTGGACCAGAGGGTCTCCTGCCTTTTCCTGTGCACGACCCCTGGCTCCCTGCCCCCGCTCAGGGCCTCCCGCCTTCTCCTTACCGGTGACAGCTGGGGCAGCTGGGAGCCAGGCAGGGGCAGACCCAAGACACCTGGGTGAGCCCCCAGTGCGGGAGGAGTGCGTGTGGATGCCGGGAGGCGTGCGGGAGGAGGCCGGGGGGTCCCTGGGCCCAGCCCCTCCGTCCTGGCGGCTCTGGGGCGTATGACGCAGCAGCCAAAGCAGCGGCAGCGGCAGGAGGAGTCGGCAGAGGGAGGGAGGAGAGTGGTGGGTGGGGAGCACTAGGAGGAGGAGAAGCCGGAGGGGCGGGTAGGCAGCACCTCCCTCACCTCCGGCGCGCCCGGAGGGCACGGCACGGCTGGGGGCGCGGCCGGTCGGGGCGGACGAGGAAATCCTTGTGCCCCCTTTCGGGTGGGAGGCTCGCTCGCAGAGCAGCAGGAAATAACCCTCTTGGCAGCCAGCCTGCAGGTCAGGGCTGGGCCCCGCCCCATGCCACATCCGTTAGCTGCCCCGCCCCCGTAGCCACTCCAAGCTCCGCCTCCGCACGAGGCACCGCCCTCCCCCATTCACACTTCCTGTCGCCCCGCCCTTCTGCGCACGCGCGGCCCCGCCTGGGCGCAGCACCTGGGCAGCCAGCCACACCTCCCGGCGCGAGAACCCCGGTGGCTGCGCTCCTGCGGAGCGGGAAGGACGTCCGTCCGTCGGGGCTAGTAGCGAGGCGGTGACGTGCCCATGGCCAACCAATGGGCAGCGGGCGGCAGGGACCGACAGTTCGAACCGGTGGGCAGGGAAAGGGAGAGAATGTGGAGCGCCCTGGCAACTCTCACACCAGACAAGAACATTCTGTCCCGGGCTGGGCCTGGGGCCAGGCAGTGGGCAGCTATGGGTACAACTCCCTGTGCTGAAGGATAGAGGAGCGGCACCAGGGCAGCAAAGTATGCCTAGCCAAGCGAAAGCCAAGAGAGGAGAGCCTGTAGCCTCACTCTGCAAAGCACATGTCAGGACAGACACTTCTGCATGCTTACAGGTATTTGTTTACAATACATTCCTGTAGCAGCTACTGGTATCAATAAGACCTTTATTTAAGAGCTGTAACAAGGGCTGGAGAGATGGCTCGGTAGTTAAGAGCGCTTACTGCTTTTGCAGAGGACCCAGGTTCTGTTCGCAGAACCCACTCACAATCATCCGTAGTTCCAGGGGACAGGAAACCCTCTTCTGAATTCAAGGAACACCAGACATATACATGGTGCACATGCATACACACCCAAGCAAAACAAGTATACATAGTAAAAAAATCTAAGAAAAATGTTTTAAGCCTACAACAAAATTTCTTTATTTGATAATTAGGTACATAATGTTGTCCACCCAATAAAAGCATTTCTCCACCCCCACCCCCACCCCCACCGAGAACATACACACCAAAACACACAGAGACACATGCACACTCGCTTGCACAGGAATCAGGCTCTTGCTCCGTCTTCATTTCTTATTAGCCTGAGCAGTACCAATAACACACTGGTTCACCTGTGGACCAATAAGGTTAATCAAGGTCAAAGTTTGCAAGGTAACTACAACAGTCTGCCCATTCTAGCCCTAGCACCAAGTAAGCTCAGCCGACTCCCCCTTAAGAGTTGTCTTGTGTCCACTAGGCCTGGAGGAGGTCAGAAGTCTAAAGAGATGAAGCCCTATAGTGCTGGCCAGTTTTTATGTCAACTTGACACAGGCTAGCTCATTTGAAAAGAGGAAAACTTAACTGAGAAAATGTCCCATCAGATTGGCTTCTGGGCAAGCCATTGGGCTTTTTTTTATTAGTGACTGATGCAGGAGGACCCACAACCCTATTATGGGCGGGACCACCCCAGGCAGGTGGGTCCTGAGGTGTATAAGAAAGCAGGCGGAGCAAGCCAGTAAGCAGCACCCCTCTATGTCCTGCAGAGTTATTGGCCTGACTTCCCTGAATGATGGACTAGACCCTTTCAACTCCAAGTTGCTATTGGTCCTGGTGTTTAATCACAGTAACAGAAAGCTAACTAACACACCTACACAAAGATCTCCATTTCCAGCAATACCCTGGACTGGACACCTCACCTTCCTACAAAACCTAGCAAGACATTAAGTCCCTTTGAGAACTAGGGCTCCTGAGAAAATACACCACCACACAAGAGGAACTGGAAACAGAGACTACTGCGTACATACCAAAGGACACAGAGGTTGGGGTTGTGATTTAGTGGTTGAGAGCATGCCCATTATGTATAAGGCCCTAGGCAGGTTCCAGCTCCAGCACAGCCCAAAGATGTAGCAATGGGAGGATCAGAAAGACTAAGTGGGAAAGATGTCGAATTTGTAAGCACCTGTGAAAACCTCCTCCTGATAAACGCTTATGGTTACATTTAGAGTGGCTTAGGATAGGAACTCAATACTGAAAACCATATTCAGTACCTTGAGGCTGGAGAGATGATTCAGTATTTAAAAGCACTTGTTCTTACAGAGGACTGTGGGTTCAGTTACTGGTACCTATATGGTGGCTCACAACCATCCACTAACTACAGTTCCAGGAAATCCAATGTCCTCTTCTAACCTCCTCTGATACCAAGTACAAAAGTGGTACACACCTGTGCATTCAGGCAAAACAGTCATTTACATAAAGTACAACCTTTTTTCTTGTTTTTTTTAATTGTTTGTTTAAGATTTTTATTTATTTGTTTATTTTATGTGCATTGGTGATTTGTCCACATTCATGTCTGTGTGAGGGTGCTGGGTGCCCTGGAACTGTAGTTACAGACAGTTGTGAGCTGCCATGTGGGTGCTGGGAACTGAACCAGGGTCCTCTGGAAGAGCAGCCAATGCTCTTAACAGATGAGCCATCTCTCCAGCCCCTTTTCTTGTTTTTTTTTTTGAGATGGTTTCTCTGTAGCCCGGCTGTCCTGGAACTCACTCTGTAGACCAGGCTGGCCTCAAAACTCAGAGATCTTTTCGGGCGGTGGTGGCCCACGCCTTTAGTCCCAGCACTCGGGAGGCAGAGCCAGGCGGATCTCTGTGAGTTCGAGGCCAGCCTGAACTACCAAGTGAGTTCCAGGAAAGGTGCAAAGCTACACAGAGAAACCCTGTCTCGGGAAGAAAAAAAACTCAGAGATCTACCTGTCTCTGCCTCTCAAGCACTAAGATTAAGGGCATGTGCCACCACACCCAGCTAAATCTTTAAAATAAACAAACAAACAAATCAATCAATCCAGCATTTTGGGGACTGGAGAGATGGCTCAGAGAGTAAGAGCACTGGCTGTATTCCAAAGGACCTAGAATTACAGAGCAGCTCACAGCTGTCTGTAACTCCAGTCCCAGGGCATCCAACACACTCTTCTGGCCTCCTTAGGCACCAGGCACACACATAGTGCAGACATAAAAGCACACAAAATACACACAGAGAAAACCCTGCATCTACCTTTTCCTACACAGACAACCAATATAGGTGTTCCTCTCGTTTCACTGTCCTTGACAAACTGATGTTTTGTGGTAATCCTGCATTGAACAAATCTATTTGATGCCATTTTTTTCAATAGTTCAGGTAATCACTACCACATGTTAGCAATTAAGTATTTTTAAATTAAGGTCCACACCTTTAAAGCTTTACAGCTACAGTATATTATAAATATAATTCATGCACACTTTATGCCTCTGCTTTACTACAATATTCACAGAACTGAACCTACAACAGGATCTTTGAGGTATGCTTTTTCATGGTGAGGGAGAATTCTTAATAGAAGAGTCATGACTAACTAATGAAAACTGAATGAAATCACCATTTTTAAAGCCCTCTAGCAAAATGATAGATCTAGATATGATTACTGTTTCTAACATTACTAGTTGATCTGGGTGGTGGTGGTGGTGGTGGTGGTGGTGGTGGTGGTGGTGGTGGTGGTGGTGGTGCACGCCTTTAATCCCAGGACTCGGGAGACAGAGGCAGGCGGATCTCTGTGAGTTCGAGGCCAGCCTGGGCTACACAAAGAAACCCTGTCTCGAAAAACCAAAAAAGAAGAGAGAGATGACAGCAGTGGTGGCCTGGTGGTAGAGCGCCTGCCTAGCATGCATAAGGCTCTGCTTACATCTCCACCGCCACCAAAAACGGGAAGTTAGCAAACACACAATAAAGGTAGAACCCGACAGCGGAGCTGCTTTCTGACGTCACACGGTACACCACTGTCCTGTCCACTAAATAGGCCAAGAATCTGAACAGAATTACAAATCTCATGACTGCCAAACAGCCAGACTCTGAGGGAAGAGCGAGCAACCACCAGAGTCTGAATATGGGGCATTCACAGGACAAGACATTCTACTTCAAAACCATACCGCCTAGGTGAGGAGAGGCCCCGTCACACAGTCCAGTAAACAGGTATTCCAAACAGAACCACCCTCCTCCAAGTGAGATGGCCGCCCTTGAGAGCATCCTAACTTGAACAAACCACTGTATCAAAGACATTGAGACTGCTGGCAGAAACTTAAGTGGATATGAGAAGTTCATGCCAGGCTTGGTGGCACATGCCCATAATGCCAGCACTCCGGAGGTGGAGGCAGGTCAGCTCAAGATCAGCCCTGGCTGCACAGAAAGCTCAAGGCCAGCTTTACTGACAGGAAGTGCTGACGTAACACCCCTCCTGCCCCAGAGTGCTACATTAATATATAGGATGTTAGTCTGAGGACAGCAAACTAGCTCAGCCACCAAGGTTGCCTCCCACCAAATCTGATGACAGGACAACCTGCTTGGAAGGAGAGAATCAAATCCTACAAGTTGCCCTCTGCCCTACACACACACACACACACACACACACACAAATTTTTTTTTTTTTAATTTTAAGATTATTTTATGTGTAGGAGTGTTTTTCCTGCATCACATGCATGCCTGGTGCATGCAAAGGGAACTAGAGTTAGGGATGGCTGTGAGCCAACATGTGAGTGCTGGGAACTGAATTCAGGTCCTCTCCTAGAATAGCAAGTGCTCTTAACCACTGAGCCATCTGTCCAACGTATAAATCACTTTAGAGCAGCCTTTTTTTTTTTTTTTTGAGACTGGGTCCCTCTATATAGCCCTGCCTGTCCTGGAACTCACTATGTAAACCAGGCTGGCCTCAAACACACAGAGATCCGCCTGCCTCTATCTCCTGAGTACTAGGACAAAAGGTATGCACCATCACATGTGGCTAAACCTGGTTATTATTTTTGAGAAATTAGGCTGGTCACACAGCTCAGAGAAGGTCATGCTTACTGTGATAAGGACCCGGTTCAAACCTGAGCACCAGAATAAAGATAGGGGACAGACAGGTGATATTGACAGGCCAAGGAACTGACAGAAGAAACCACCTTACTTTCATTGACATTGCCAGACGGCAGAGTGCATGTGCTGACATGGCTGGGCGCTCTGCCTGGCAGAGGGAGGGCAGACCCCAAATAAAGTCAGAACTCATCAAAGGGCTCTCCCCTCAGAAAAGGGGAAGCCAGGGGGAAAAATTACCCACCAAGGCAGACAGTAATGAAACTGAGACCTGCTCATCCCTAGGAGGGGTGAGAACTGGGCACTGTCTTGGTCCTGTGAGAGTTAGAGCTTGAATGCATATTTGGGATACTTTCAAAATGTTTATAATCAGAACAAGGTGGAAACAGTACAAATGTCCAACAGTTGAAACTGAATAAATTTGGGTGGAATCCTACACAGACCTAAAAATAATGTGGCAATCCCAATGCCTATGGGAGTAATCTTGGAGGCTGTTTTGAAGAGCAAAGTAAACAAGGGACAAAAGTGTATGTATGTATGTATATATATATATATATATGATATGATATAAAAATCAGAACATGGGGCCGGGCGGTGGTGGTGCACGCCTTTAATCCCAGCACTCGGGAGGCAGAGCCAGGAGGATCTCTGTGAGTTCGAGGCCAGCCTGGGCTACCAAGTGAGCTCCAGGAAAGGCGCAAAGCTACGCAGAGAAACCCTGTCTCGAAAAACAAAAAACAAAAAGACAAAAAAAAAAAAAAAAAAAAAATCAGAACATGGACAAACCTTGTAATTGCAATATAGTCCTGACTGTGTGGTCATTTCTTCTAAAAATATTAATTCAAAAGCCAGCAGTTAAAGATGGAATCAATGAATAGCACCCAAGATGCCTAGCCAAGTTAATTCTTTTTGGATAGATATGCCCCAGCCTAGAAAACAAGAGTCATGATGGAGATGCCTATAAACAGCCAGGAGTCCTGACAGTATGGGCAGGTATGGTGGTTTAAATGAGAATGGCCCCATAGCTCATAAATTTGAATACTCATTCCTCGGTTTGTGGAACTGTTTAGGGAGGAGGAGGTGTAGCTTTTTTTTTTGGGGGGGGGGGTGCTTTGAGATTTCAAAAGCTCATGCCATTCCTAGTCTCTGTTCTCTGTCTCATAATGGGAGCTCAGCTGCTGCTCCAACCCCATGCCTACCTGCCTACTGCCATGTTCCTTTGCCATAAAGGTCATGGACTCGCTGGGCTGTGGTGGCACACACTTTAATTCCAGCACTCGGGAAGCAGAGGCAGGCAGATCTCTGTGAGTTCGAGGCCAGCCTGGGCTACAGTGCGAGAGCCAGAAAAGGCACCAAAACTACACAGAGAAACCCTGTCTCAAAAAACAAAAAACAAACAAACAACAACAAAAGGTCATGGACTCTAGCCCTCTAAAACCGTAAGCCCCCAATAAACTCTTCTATAAGTTCCTAGGTCACAGTGTCTTGTCACAAGAATAGGAAACTAAGACAGCGGGGTAGCAATTGTACCTTGGAAGCAAAGCGTAGTGAATTGAGAGACTCGGAGACATTCTCTTCCAGAGGGGAAATGTTCACAAACATGAGCCTGTGGGAAGAGAAGGAAGGGTCCACAGCATCAGTGGTCTGCCAAGGCTGCACACATACAGAGTGTCTCCTGTCCCTGCTCATTTTCACTAGTTCCTCAGCTCCTTCAATTCTCCCTCCCGTCCACTCACATCTTGGCACTGCCGCCCAGCGAGTTCTGCAGCAGGTAGGTAAGCTTGCTGTTTCGGTAAGGCACGTGGGACTCCTGAAGGGTGAGGGGCACAGGCAGTTAGGACAGGGCAGGGTTCTCCACAGCTCATGCCAGCTGGCCCCCTTGTCTTACCTGCCCATGCATCCATTCCTACCTTATTGCTTAGGGCCATTATGACCAGTCCCAGTGTAGACAGACTGCTGTTGATGGCCTGCGTTTCCCGAAGACGATCACGCTCCCCAGGGCCCAGGGTTAAGCCAGGATCTAGTCGCTCACTCCCAGCCAGGTCCACAAGGTTGAGGGGAGCACCACACTGCAAGCCCCGAGCAGCATGCTCTCCAGAAATCTGCAGCTGGAACACACTGTGACTGCGTGATGATCTCTCATTCTGGGCAGTACGGGCCACGGCCCGATTCTGGCGAGCCAGCTGGAGCAGAGCCTCCACCTGGGGATGGGTTAGCAAGGGTTAGAGGCCGTCAAAAGCTAGGACGTGCTGATGAAGTATGGCAATGAGTAAGTCCACCCCTGTCCTCTTAGAGCAAAACACAGACTAGCAGAAGGAGGATGTATACACATTTAGACAGAACAGCCTGGGTTGGGTCCTGTCACACAGCCTATAATCCCAACCACTTGGGAGGCTGAAGCAGAAGAATTCACAGTTCAAGGGCTCCTTGAGATGCAGAGGAAGTTCTGAGCAACTTGTTAAGGCCATGTCTCAAGATAAAACAGACTAGGTGTGGTGGCTTAGTCCTATAATCCCCAGCACACAGGAGGCTGAGTCAGGAGGATTACCTTGAATTCAAAGCCAGCCTGGGCTATGGTGCAAGATTCTCAAAAGGAATAAAAGGACAACCCAAGTGGCCTCACTGCCTGAAGACCTCCAGAGAAGGAGCAATGGAGGAGCCCCTAAGAGCCCCAAGACAGGAACAGCCAAGTAACGGGCAGGCTAGGGGGAACTTAGCACCGAGTCCCGAGAGGGGCCTGGCAGGAGTGTAGGGACAGTCACCCTCGGAGGCATCACCTCTCTCTACTCCTGGGCCTTATCAAAGCAAAGCGGCCTTGCAGCCCACCAGCTCAGTCTAGGGTAGCGGTAGCCACCCTCAGAGCCCACCCTCCGTCCTTTGGCGGGCTTTTGTCTACACCACTCTGCCCACTCTTCCCTCCAGGCCCTGCTGGTCCTCACCTCCTTCTCACAGGAAACGGGGACGTAGCGGGCGTTGGTGACAGTGAGCTCCTCACTCCCTGGACCTGCCCGACGAATCTCACACTCGCCCCCTTGCCCCTTCCGGGTCCCAGTGGCGAGCAGGTCGCGGACGGTCTCGTTGTAGATTTCTACGTAACTTGCCACAAAGCTGTATGTCCAGCCCTGGCCGTTCATCTCCTGGGCCACAGAGAAGAGATGCCGCAAGGCCCGAGGGATCAGCCCCTCCAACTGGGGGTCTTCCCCGGGCCCGCCCTCCATAGTGAAGGTCTTGCCGCTGCCTGTCTGTCCATAGGCAAAGATACACACGGGGTAGCCATCCAGTGCTGACTGGACAAGCATGGAGATCTCCTCAAATACTTCATCCTGTTTGCTTCCTGGTGGGAATACCCGATCAAAGGAGAAATCGTGGCGGGTAGTGGGTGCTGGTGCCCCAGTCAGGGTCGAACGCCGATCATCAGACCGTGAGAGGCTAAGGCGGGTTGGGGGATCAGCCGGTCCAGCGGGGCCATGGGGAAACAGGAGGAAGCCAGGGGATGGAGTGGGTTCCCCTGCAAGGACAGGGCGCACCCGGCAGAACACCCGGATGTTGCCCTTCAGCTCCTGCAACTGGTTGTGGAGCCGGCGGCGCTCCATCTCCAGCCCGTGCAGCCGGTCTCCCTGCTCGGCCAGTGAGGTCGCCTGGGCTGCAGTCCTCTGCCGCAGACACGCCAGCTCCGCTTCACTGCTTGACAGAGCTGCTTCTGAGGTCTGTAACCTCCTCTGCCCAGTGGAATGCAAACGGTAATTAGAGCAAGGATCGTGCCAAAAGGGGGCACGTCTTCTTGGACTTCTGTCTGGTAAGAGGTAAGAAAGGCAGGCAGTGGTGGCGCAGGCCTTTAAGCCCAGCACTCGGGAGGCAGAGACAGGCGGATCTCTGTGAGTTCGAGGCCAGCCTGGGCTACAGAGTGAGATCCAGGACAGGCTCCAAAAAAGCAAGAAAGAAAAGGAACCCTGGATCTAGGATAGAAGTGTGAAGGGAATATCCAGGAAGATGACAATACTGGAGTGAACCAAGGGAAGGGTGGCCGTGCATATCAAGTGCTAGAAGTGAGACTCAAGTCAGCTGAGAGCCAGTAGTGCCACCTAACTGGAAAGAAAGGCAGTGTGAGGAGTTGCTCGGAGGACTTGGTGCACGAACACCCTGCTGGAGACGTAAGGCCTTCTGAGCCCGAGGAGAGGAGAGGCTATGGAGGGAGGCGGCACTCTGAGGATCTGCCCTCACCTCTTGCTCCTCCAGCCGGGTGGCCAGAGCCTTCCGTTCCTCCTGCAATTCCAGCTGTCCTCTCTGAAGCTCCTGAATCAGCCTTTCCTTGGTTCCCAGACACTCCTCCAGCTCCAGGACCCGGACGCACAGAGTGTCCAGTTTCTGCTGGCTCTGCTCGGCCTGGGTCCGTACACTGGCCAGCTCCCCTTTCAGGGTGTTCCGCTCTGTCCCCAGGGCCTCAGCCTGCTCCTGGGCCTCTCTGAGCTGCTCCTGGAGCCCCTGGTTCTCCTGGCCCAGCTTTTGAGTCTTCTCCCGATAGCGCTTCAGCTCTTCATTGATGTCGCACAACTGACCCTTCAAGTCCCAGGCAGGACGCTTACCAGGCCTCTTCCCTACCACCATAGGGGCAGTGGATGCTAACCCAGGACAGAAGAGGCACAGGTCAGGGGTCTCGGCCTGCTACCCTCAGGCCTCCGTACCTCCTGCCACATCTGTCCCTCCCCTCTAGACAGGAAGGCAGCAGGCAGCAGATGTTTTCTGGGCACTCACCACCTCGTCTCCCTCCCCCCCGCCCCCAGCCTCTCACCCAATGTTTATATGTCACCTACTGCCAGGCTTCTGGGCAGGAACAGCAGGAGCTGGCTTCTGGTTCTTCAGCACTAGAGAATTGGAGAGTTGGCACAGAATTATAGGCTGGACACGGTAGGACACACCTGTAATCCAGCACTCGGGAGGCCAAGGCTGGAGAATTGCCAGTTCAAGGCCAACCTGAGCTCTGTCGAGTCTCAGATGAAAAAAGAAAACACAAAGGCTGGGCTGGGGAGACGCTGAGCGGTTAGGAGCACCTGCTGAGCGGTTAGGAGCACCTGCTGAGCGGTTAGGAGCACCTGCTGCCCTCACAGAGGACCAGGTTTGGTTCCCAGCTCCTTGTCAGGAGACTCTCAACCACCTCTAACTCCAGCTCCAGAGGATTCAATGCCTCCCTCTGTGCACATATATGCTCAGGTATACACACATAACACATAACGTAAAATACAGAATAATAAATCCTAAAACCAACCAACCAACCCAAGGGCTGTGATGTGACTGAGTGGTAGAGCACTTGTCTAACATGTGCCAGGCCCTGACTTAACCCCCAACCCACCCCTCCCTACAACAAAGACGTGTAGGACCAGAGCTCCTCTCTCGCCGTCCTCCCTTACATGGACCCGAACCCCTCCCTGGTCAGCCCCAGCTTAAGCACCATTACCTGGACCGACCGTAGTGCAGCCACGAAGTCCTGTCTTCTTAGGGCCTTTCTGAGCTGTCCAAGATGGGAGAGAGGAAGGAACATCACCCACTCTTAGGGAGCATGTCCTGACACAGATTTTAAAGGTTAGAAAGAAGGTGACTCTCCTTGTCCTTTAAGTGTCTGGCCAGCTCCTAGCGGCCCTTCTGGGACCAGACACAACTCACTACGCCAGAACTCAGCAAGTGGGCAGAGCTGTGCACACAGTATGCGGCTACCTGCTCATGTCTGCTTTCACACCGTGTCTCCTCACTGTATACACAGCTACCCCTGGAAGAACTAGACCCGAAGAGAAGAGGTGGAAAGAAAGAATTTCACCTGACAACCTCTGTGCCTTTGAAATTCTGAACCAAGTGGGAAGTTATTATTGACTCAAAACATAAAATTTGAAAAAGAGTAGAGAGCAGCGCACTTCCCAGCCCTCGGTCAGCCCGCCCCGGAACCCACCTGCAGCCGGGCCCTGTGTCTGCGACACTGTGCTGAGGAGCGCTCCTCTGGGGCGGGATGTATCAATTTTGGTCACTGCACCCAGGCCGCGTGTCCGTTTCTGGGGAGAGATAAGGATGGGGTTCCATAGTGACCTGTCCTTGTTCTCCCCTCCTCCCCCTGCTCTCCAAACATCTCACCTTTGCAGGCTCCAAGGCGTCCTCCATCTGGTCAGGACCCCTCTTGAGCCTGGTCCCTGGAAGGGGCAGTCGGGAAGAGGCCTTGACCAGGGCTGTCTTCAGCTCCAAGTTCCTCTTCACTTCCAATAAAGGGGGCCTCTGTTAGAAAAAGAGGCTCTTAAAACAAGACCAAGGCGGGCATGGTGGCATAAGCCTTTCATCCCAGCACCTGGGAGACAGAGGCGGGAGGTTCTCTGAGTTCGAGGCCAGCCTGGTCTACAAAGTGAGTTCCAAGACAGCCAGGGCTAGGCAGAAAAACTCTATCTCAAAAAACAACAAAAACAGGCCCAAAAGTCCACAAACTCCCCTTTTCGGAGCTCCCCCCACCTTAATTTTCAATATTGACTATCAGCAAGCATTAACTGAGGATCATTTGTGCCAAAAGTTGGCACTGTGTGCCAGATAAACAGCACAAAGAGATGGAGAGCATGGCAGAGGAGTGGGAACTACCTCTAGAGAAAAGCTAGAGGGAAGCTGTACTACAGCTGACTTGTAGAGCTGAACTCAAGCAAACAGAAACATGTCCCTGGAAGACAGACATTCCAACACACAGTACAGCTACGAAGCCAGCAGGCCTTTCTAGTTAAAGCCAGGACCAAACAATAAAGGAGAAGGACCCTTGCTGGGAGGAGCAGGCTGTTCAGAGTGCCATCTTAAATGCTTCATCTCTAGGTACCATGATTAACTAATTCTGCAAATGGGGAAAGGCAGACACCATGAGGTCAATGCCTGTCGGAGGTCATGTTTGCACCACTAGTGGAGGGAGGCCAAGAGCAGGTTGTCAGACCCTCAGACTGCTTTTGGGCACCATATGCATGCTAGGAATTGAACTCAGGTCCTCTGCGAGCCCAAGTGTGCTAAGCCATCTCGCCAGCCCCTTAGCTTGCTCTTATATATCCCTGGCCCACCTGCCACATCAACACAAATCAAAACAATTCCCCAATTAAAGTTCCCTCTTCTCAAGTGACTCAATTTGTGTCAGGCTGACAATAAAAACTAAGCAGTGTGGGGCAGTGGTGGCACACGCCTTTAATCCCAGCACTCGGGAGGCAGAGCCAGGTGGATCTCTGTGAGTTCGAGGCCAGCCTGTGCTACAGAGCGATATCCAGGAGAGGCTCCAAAACTACAGAGAAACCCTGTCTCAAAAAATAAAAAATTAAGCAGTATACAACAGGAGTCAGTTCAGGTCTTTTCCTTCGGCCATGCAGGTCCTGGGGATCCAATTCAGGCTGCCAAGCTTGGCAGCACGTGCCTTAAGCTCTCACCAGCCCTTGACGGGACTTTTAGGTACAGTCTTGCAGATGAGTTGGTTTCATGAGCAAGGTGCAAGGACAAGCGCCCCAGTAAAGAAGCAAAAAGGGGCACATGCAATAATAGCAGAGTCCTATTCAGACCAACACATGGGGTACACCAGAGAGGGAGAGAAAGCAGACCAGAAGAGGAAACCCTGGACACTCGAGGGGAGAGGCACTCCAAGGACGTGAGCCGCGCATGGCGGCACACTCTGACCCTAGCACTCAGGCGACTGAGACAGCAGGGTCCCAAGGCTGAGGCGGGCCTGGCTGGACTATAAGCAAGATTTAGAAAAACAAAGACGAAAACCGTGAGCATTTGAAAATGAACACAGGTAGAAGAGAGGAGAAGAGTAATGTCATATGCAGAGACTGCATTGTTCATCCAGCAAGGGCCTGGTGAACATCTGCTTTGCAGCAGACATGGAACTTGGCCAAGAGTGATGAACACCAAGTCCATGCCTTCTCAGAGCTTCTTTTCTCGGGTAACTGCCAAACTGAAGTAGAAAATGATCTACTTTCTCTAGCATAGAAACACCTCTCACCATGTTGAGTGCCTGGGACAGAATGTGATCTCTAGATCTCGTGACTAGACGCTGAGGATGCCTTTGGGCACCAGGGCTGCACTGTCACGGAACTCAGTGAGAACTGTTATGGAGCCTGAGCACTAAACACAAGTCCATCTGGGAGAAGCAGGTGAGTGTTAACAGAGCTGGCCATGGCTCTCCTGAGCCAGCGGTGGTATAATGAGGAACCGGCTGGGGGTGTGGGGGTGGGCAGGAGCTGAGAAAGTCTAAGCTGACTCCAGGGTGCCTACTACAGCTCCGGTACCACATCACAGGAGGAAGGGCTGATTTAGTTCCATTTTTTTTAACTATTGCTCCAGAGAGGGGGCTGGTGTCGAGCAGAAACCTGAAGGTTTCTATTAAGGGGAACTGAGTATATGTATTAGCCAGCCCACTGGCCAGAATCTGTAGTATGCCCCAAACCCAAGGGGCTTGTACGCTGGCTGAGCCTGGGGAGTCAATCCAGCAACCGAGCCCCCAGCCTGGACCCCAGCACGGTCTGTGTCTGTGCCCTCTTACCAACTGCACCTTTGGTACAAACGTGTCTCATATGAAGACTGATCTGCTGATTTCAACACATAAAGGAAGAACTTGGTTGGACTGTAACGAAGACTGGAGAGGGTTCTGACTACATAAGCACTGGCTGTCCCTGTGTCACTGGTAGAGCTGGGAACAACTACTAACTCACTTAGTAGTGACCTTAACCCAGGAGAAGAACTAAAACATTTAATGGCACATCCAGAGTCATCAAGATGGAGTCCTGCAAGAATGGGTTGTGATAAGACCGAATGTGGAACCTCCTTATACCCCTGCACACATTGCAAAGCCTAACAAAGCAAGCTGGTCTGGTCCAGCTTCAGAAAGGCACCTTTGTTAGGCATGATGGCAGATGCTTATCCTTCCAGCTATCTGAGAGGGTCAGACAGAGTGCAAGCTCAAGGCTGGCCTAGGCAACTTAGCATGGCTGTGTTTAACCAAAATTGGAAAAAACAAAACAAAAGACTTGATTATAGGGCTGGAGAGATGGCTCAGTGGTTAAGAGCACTGACTGCTCTTCCAGAGGTCCTGAGTTCAATTCCCAACACCCACATGGTGGCTCACAACCATCTGTAATGAGATCTGGTGCCCTCTTCTGTATACGTAATAAATAAATCTTTAAAAAACAAAACAAAAGACTTGATCATAGCCTATGGGTAGAGCACGCAGCAAGAGCTGTTCAACCTCCAGCCCAAAACTGAAGAAGGCTGGCAAGGTAGTTCAGGAAGTAAGGGCACTTGCAGCCACGCCTGATGCCTAAGTTTGACGCCCTGGACTCATGACTCCAGAAAGTTGTCCTCTGACCTCTATATGTGTGCCACAGCGCGCGCGCGCGCACGCACGCACACACACACACACACACACACACACACACACACACACACACGCATGCACGCACACAAAGCAAATAAGTAGCTCTGCTCGCACAGAGTTTCAAGCTGACAGCCCGACCACTACTTGCACTGCATGGCAATGAACATGGCCACGGCCACCATTCCCGGTCTCCTCAGCTGCTGTGCACTGCACATGGTGTTCTCAACTGACTTTTTCTGCAAAGCCGTTAAAAGAAGCTGTCCTGGCCAGCAATCCTCAGCTACATAAAAGCCCAGGTCAGCCTCAGCTACACGGATTAGGGGTGGGGTGGGTATCCCTATAACTTGGAAAGTAACCACAGTGGTAGGTTTTCTTAGTTGGATCTCTTTCCCAATTCCTTAACTGCCACATACTTTGAATGTCTGAACACCTACAGCCATGTGCATCCCAGCCACCAGCTAAGCTATGACGGGTGGAACATGTCTACAGATGACAACACTACAATGTCCACAAGGTTAGCACTCCTGACAGTGATGCTAAAAGACAGTGCTAACATGGTTCTCACACTTTCTTCTACAGAGAAAGTGAGCAACAACAAGAAAGGCCAGGCAGGCATGGTGATCCTAACACTATGGAGGCAGAGGCAGAGGCAGGTGAATCTCTGTGAGTTTGAGGCCAGCCTGATATGTGTAGCCAGTTCTAGACCCGCCAGAGTGACATGGTAATTTATTGCTGATTGATTGAAAAGCATTACCTCTGTGTTTGCTTTTTCTCCTCCAGTGACTTAGCGACCTTCTGAGTGCATCAGACCCACCTTGACCAGCTCCACAACATCAGCTTTTCACTCTACTCAGTCCTTCCAATCAGTGTGCACAGACACCACAGCTCAATCCTTCCCATCAGTGTGCAACAGACACCACAGCTCATCCTTCCAATCAGTGTGCACAGACACCACAGCTCAGTCCTTCCAATCAGTGTGCAACACACACCACAGCTCATCCTTCCAATCAGTGTGCAACACACACCACAGCTCCCTCCAACCTCAGAAACACCTCTCCCCAGTGCTCTCTGGCACTGCACTGCTCTTTGTAGCGAAACCCAAAAATAGTTTCTCAACCTGTGGGCTGCAACGTTGCACCCTTTGGGGTCAAAGGACCCCTTCACACGGGAGCAAATCAGACATCCTGCATATCAGATATTTTCATTATGATTCCTAACAACAGCAGAGTTACAGTGACGAAGTAGCAATGAAATAATGTTATGGTCGGGTCACCACAACATGACAAACTGGTCACAGCGTTGGTAAGGCTGAGAACCACTGACATGGGCGTTCACTGCCTTCAGTTTATCTCCTTGACAAATTTCACTTCTACCATCCCCACAAAACTGCCATCCAGGCAGCGGTGATCGGTGACCGGCAGCGGTGACACACGCCTTCAACCTCAGCATTTGGGAGACAGAGGCAGACAGAGCCCTGGACCTGCCTGGTTCACAGAGCGAGTTTCGGGACGGCAGGCCCACACAATCAGTTTTACATTCTGTTTCTTCGGGGTTTGTTTTCTTCATTTGTTGAGACAGTGTGTCGCTGGCCTGAAACTCAAAACCCTGGGCTCGGCCTCTGCACGCTGACCTCAGGTCTTGCTGCTTTTGGCTCAGGGGATTATAGAAAGAGGGGGCTCTTGGGTGCTTGCCCAGCACTGTTCCACCAAGCTCCTCCCCCCAAGGAGTCACCAGCCTTAGTTAACGGCGCGCCTCCTGGCTTCCCTCTTCCCCTTGGACTGGCTCGAACCCTTTCTCAGCAGTCCTTCACGGCCTTCCGATAGTCACAAATTTTATTTATTTCTGTCTCCCCTGTGACTATCAGCTCATTGGCGGCTGAGATTTGTCGCCTACCTCAGAACAACTGCGCAGGGCGCAGAGGAGGCGCTCTGCAAGTACCGCCTGAACAGATCTGGGGAAACCTGGACTATTTTGACTGTCGCCTGTCACGGGGCACTACTCTGCTTTTCGGCTGAGAGCGTCCCCGAAAATCTCTTCAAGTTGCACGGCTGGCTGTGGGTCGATCTAAACTGAAACACTAGTAACAAAGAACGCGGGCCGGCCTTTCCTGGCACTAGAGGTCAGTACATTAGTGGCCTCACATACACCTCAGATGGTTGTGAGTCGGGCAGGGCACCCACAAACTAGTCAACCAGTCAGTCCCATTCGGCAAAGGAAAGAGGTGAGCGATTGCCCCATCTCCCCTTCCTCCATGGAGATCCGGCAGCAAGGGGAAGTCAACACACCGGGGCACCGGCAGGGATGCGCCCTGGGGCAGGGGACGAAGCCCCTCCGAACCCCCGCTTCCCCCGCTAGGCTGTCGTCTAAGAACGGGGAAGCGGAAACGCGTCGGGGCCGCTTGAGGATTCGAAATGCTGGGGGCAGCTACGAGACGGGGACGGCGGGCCAACATCGCTGCGACCGTCGCCCGCACGGCCCCGGCCTCCGGAGTGCAGCCGGGCACGGCCCCGACCCGTCCCCGCCGCACTCACCTGCGCCTGCACGTCCATCGCGGTCCTCACCAGACGGGCTGCAAAGGAAGGGGCCTGGGGGTCCGGCGTCCCGGGACCTGCGTCCTCCACGGGCTCGCGCGACACGGCCCGAGCGCCGAAGGGGCCTGGCCACCCGCCACACCCGCCACTTTTGAATTTCAACCGCCGCGCCGCGGACTCACCGCTCCGTCCGCAGAGGCCAATCCGCGCCGGCGACGCGGCCGCCAGCCAATCACAGCGCCCCCCGCCCTCGGGGCCACGCCCTCTCGGCGGCAACTGTTCCCGTCACCTCGGCGCCAGCGACAGGCCAGACACTTGGAACCCACTTCCGGATCCGCTTTTTCCTCCTTTCCCCTACCCGCCGCTCTCTCCTCCCCCTCCTTTACGCCGGGCGCGCTGCACTTCCGCTCGGCTTCCCGAGGCCTCGGGCTACGTCAGCAGTGCGCGTGTGCGGAGGAGTCGGGGAGGGGCGGGCCCGCGTCTGCGGAGGCGCCGGGAGGCGCGGGCGCCACCCAGCGGAGCCTGCGGGAAAGGCACGTCCCCTCGGCCGCCCGCGCGGGGCCGAGAAGCGGGCGCCGAGAAGCGGGCGCCGGTCCGATGGATGGCGCCAACCTGTCGCAGAGAAAAAAGGGGAGGTCTGGCGATCGGCGGCAGCGGTAACGTCCACCTCGCATGCCGAGGCCCCGAGTTCCATCGCCAGCGCGGGAGGGAATAAAAGCAGGTAGGGAGGGAGGAAAAACGCATGGGAAGGCGAGAAATCAGAAGACCAGACCCGTGCGGTGTGTTTTCAAATGTCCCCGCGGTGTGGTCATAAAACTAGAGACGGGGCGGCGGGGAGGATAACAAAACGGTAATCCCTGGAACCAGTACAGCGGGAGGGGAGAACTGGCTCTCCGCAAAGTCTTCTCCGACCTCCACAAGTGCGCCCTTCCCGCACTCAGTAATAAATACATACATATTTATTATATATTGTCTGTCTGTCCTGTTTTTTTTTTTTTTTTCCAGACAGGGTTTCTCTGTGTGGTCCTGGCCGACCTCGAACTCACAGAGGTCCGCCAGCTTTTCTAGTGCTGGGATTAAACCACCGCCAGGCTCAATAAACACATTTTTTTAATTAAAAAAGACCAGAAGCTAGGTGGTGGTGGTGCACGCCTTTAATCTCAGCACTCAGAAGGCAGAGGCAGGCCGATCTTTGAGTTTGAGAGCAGCCTGGTCTAAAAGTGAGTTCTAGGATGGCCAGAACTATGTCGAAAAACCCTGTTTTCAAAAATAAATAAATATAATAACAATAATAACATAAATACACATAAAATAAATATTTTTAAAGGTTTATTTATTATGTATAGTGTTCTGTTTGCATGTATGCCTTCAGGCCAGAAGAGGGCACCAGATCTCATTACAGATGGTTATGAGCCTCCATATGGGTGCTGGGAATTGAACTCAGGACCTCGGGAAGAACAGCCAGTGTTCTTAACCTCTGAGCCATCTCTCCAGTCCATAAAATAAATATTTTTTTAAAAATTATTTAGATCATTGGATAGTGGTGGTGCAAGCCTTTAATCGCAGCACTCAGGAGGCTGAGGGAGACGGATCTCTGTGAATTGGAGGCCAATCTGGTCTACGTAATGAAGTCCAGAACAGCCAGGGCTCTATAGAGAGACCCTATCTCAAATAAATAAATAAATAAATAAATAAATAAATAAATAAATAGCATGTTTTTTTCACACCAAGTTATAAAACCCTTCCCCCAAGATCTCATTTGAGATGTTTCTGAGTACAGGTGTATGGAGGGGGGGGACACTGGAAAATTCTTGGTTGTAATTTTCCAAAGATTAATGGTTTTTAGACTAAATAACATTTCCCTAGTGACTTTCTAGAAAAAAAGCAAAATTTTAGTAACAAAGTTTGAGTTTATCTTTTTTTTGTTTGTTTTTTTCAAGACAGGGTCTTTCTGTGCAGACCAGGCTGGCCTCGAACTTACAAAGATGCACGTGTCTCTGCCTCCGGAGTGCTGGGAGCCTTTAAAGGCGTGAGCCACCACCTCCCAGCCTGAGTTTGTCTTTTGTTGAAACCTGTTTTAAGAGTTTTTCTTTCTTAGCATGAAGCCTGGCAGCAAGGTAACCTGCTGGTGAGTTTTTACATGTGCAATGGACTGACCTGGCGGCTGCAGCCTCTGAGGAGCTGCCTGAGGCTGCTGCTAAACTGTCTGATAAAGCCAGAGCCCTGCCATCGATGCCAGGTATCCGAGAAGGATACATTTGAGCAGGAAGTATAAACCAAACAGCCTGAGTCAATTAGAATGAGAGAGACTTACCCACAGCCGGCCTGGGATCCTCCCCCAGGGGGTGAGACTTTGTGGGGGGCAGAGGTCATCAGCCTTCAGCTGTCACAGGGCAGCATCAGCCTTTGGCAGCCACACCCAGAGGTCTGAGAGATTTTCCTGTGGAGAGAGAACTGACCCACCCTGGTCAGGCAGAGTAGGGCAGTCAACCCAGCAGTGTCCTCAGTTTGGCCAGACCCTGCCAGCAGGAAAGGAATGGGGCAGTCTTTGCCCAGTGGTCAGTGTTACTGCACTTGAAGCAAGCTCCAGGTGAAGTCAGTTGCTGCCCATCTTTGGAAGCTGCATCAGCTGCTTGCTACCAGAAACTGGTATTTTGTCTATCGGGGAGGCCCTTTTCATTAAACATCTTAAACGCCATATTCAGCAGATTTCTCTGAGGGGTTTGAAGGCCAGCGTCTATTCAGTATACCTGACTTGAAACAAACGACTTGTTTTAGTGATTTGCTTTAGGCTCAACCTTGACAGCATATACAGAAGGCTAACAACGTTTGTCCTTGTAAATGAATTACATTTGTATGTGACGTGAGTTTTTGAAGGGACACTAGCCCACTCAAACATGTGGCTCTGGCAGCCCTTGGCCTTCTCTCCATTCCCTCTGCCTTGCTAAAAACTGTTAGCTGGGATTAAAGGTGTGCACCACCACCACCACCACCACCACCACCACCACCACCACCACCACCACCACCACCACCGCCCGGCCCACTTTTTAAAGCTAAACCGAATTAGCAAAGACAAAGAGGCTAGACATACAATGTCAAGTCAGTTTTTGCTAGCCTGAATGGACCTTAGGAATTCATAAAGTTTATTCATCAAACATGTTCGTGATCTAAAAAAAAATATTAGAAGCCTCTGTTGACACAGTTAGCAAAGACGTAAGTGTTGAGGCACACATCTCTAAGTCAGTTTCTGTAACCTGAGGAGACCTGTATACCCTCGGGAATTTGCAAACCTTAGTCATCAGACAGGTCTTTAAGTCATATTTTCATAAACTTTATTCATGCTTTTGTCTTCATCTGGTTTTGTTTTGTTTTTCCCCTCAGGACAAAAATCATTACATGAAAATTCATCCTAACCCAAAATATTTTGTAGACTTGCTGTTGACTTCTTAGTCTAAAAAATAGATACAGCCAGGCTAGTGGTGACACAGGCCTTTAATCCCAGCACTTGGGAGGCAAAGGCAGGCAGATCTTAGTGAGTTCGAGGCCAGCCTAGTCTACAAAGTGAGTTCTAGGACAGTCAGGATTGTTACACAGAGAAACCCTGTCTTGAAAAAAAAAAAAAAAAAAGGTAGCTCTAATGATAAGCAGAGGGCTCAGTTGGACTGAAGTTTTATGGGTTCTGCCTTAGTCGGTTTTTACTATAGCAGCAAGCCACATAGTTGCCATTTACTCCGAGGTGAGCCCATGAGGCACACACCCTTTAAAAAAACAACAAAGTCTACTTTCCTCAACAAGACTGAAATCCAAGTTGCATATAAGCATGCTATATATTTTTAACTAATCAACCCTTCTGTTACAAGTTTTAAGCTATTTTTTTGTTACAGGTTTTAACCACACCCAGTGAACTTACAAATTCTGAGATACAGAAGGTTTACACAGTGTTCTTACAAATCTTGAGATTAAAGCTATACTTTAGCAGAAGTTTTAGGGATGTAAGAGAAGGGAGTACTTTAGAGAGTTGAATAAAGCCAAGAAGAGGAGCACGAGGTAAGCGGCCTGACTGCCATTAGAGCAGTTTACGTTTTGCCTGTTTTAAAGCACGGATTGTCTTTTCCTGGGCTGCTTTATTTTGCTCTCCTCCTCCCTGCCACAGAGTCAGGGGGCCTGCCTGACCCAGGGAAGAGATTTGGGGGCAAACTTTTCAACAAGCATGCTTGGGTCTAGAGAAAGCAGGCTGTACCCCAGCTCCAGAGCCAGTCTTTTTATAGAGCAATAAAATGATGTTTCAGGGCTGGAGAGATGGCTCAGTGGTTAAGAGCACTGGCTGCTCTTCCAGGTCCTGAGTTCAATTCCTAGCAACCACATGGTGACTCACAACCACTTGTAATGAGATCTGGTGCTCTCTTCTGGCCTGCAGGGACACATACAGGCAGAACACTGTATACATAATAAATAAATCTTTAAAAAACAAAACAAAACGATGTTTTACTATTATCCATACCAAAAAGACATTTGGATTTTTGTAAGACTTGAATCCGGTGGTCAGAGGGAGGGACAAGATCAAAAAAGGCTCAGAGATAGGAGATTTCTGAGAGTGGAGAGCAGAGGAATTTAAGAGATAAGAGATTTGGGGGTCATTTGTTCGTGCAGTGGTAGAGGCTGTACAATCTCTGAGAATTTGGAAATCAAGTGTCTCATTTTTGGCCATTGAGCTACGCTGAGGCCAAGCATTGAAACAGCGAGACTTTACACAAACCTCTGAGACTGAGGAGGGAAAGAGATTAGGATCTCATGGAGCTCGGGGCTCCAGCAGGCCAGCGAGGAACAGAGCGAGCTCCCGGAGAGAGCTGAGGGACAGTGGGGAGGGAGCCAGGGGCAGAGCAAGATGGGACAGACTTTAGGAAAGGGGGTCGCAGGGGAGGATGGAAGAAAAAAGAGTGCGGGTTCCGGTAGCAAGAATTTCAATCCCGGCTGTCCCCAAGTGGACCGGGAGACTAGTCAGAGAGAAATGTCCCAAATCACAAAGGAGAAGTGTCCCTCTCTGAGTGACAGGTGCTCAGGAGGGTGAGAGAAGCTGTGTGACTCTCCAACGCGGCGACAGAGCAGCCAGCTCCAAGGTGACACTTACCTCAGCACCACGCAAGAGCAGGTGGAGAAGAGCAGTGGTGAGGAGGCAGACTGGAAAGTCTGGACTCAAACTCGGTGGGTGGCGGAAGCCAGCGGAAACATGATCCACACCTACGGAGGGTCACCCAGTCGGCCCGGATATTAGGGGGAAATGTTATGGAGGTTAAAACAATTTAAAGGTGTAAGTAGGTCCCGGTTGCTGGAGGTGGATCAAAAGGTACACAGTGCTGACTGGGACAAGACCTTTTGCAAAAACTGAAAGTCACCATCACCTTTTCTGATGATGAGACACAGATTTAGAGATACCCACCAAATTTTGGTGTTTTATCTTCTGTCAGAAAAATACTCATAAGCCTCCAATTAAAAGATTCAGTTGGGCTGGGCGGTGGTGGCACACGCCCTTAATCCCAGCACTTGGAGGCAGAGGCAGGCAGATCTCTGTGAGTTCAAGGCCAGCCTGGTCTACAGAGCGAGATCCAGGACAGCCAGGACTAGGGGGTGGGGGTGGGGTGACGACGAAGAGGACAAAATGATACTTGTTGGACTGGCTCTCGGATTGACAACAAAGGTTTCTAGAGGTAAGGGCAGAAACCAACCCCCAGGACGGGCCCAATACCGAGTTCCTATTATTGTTGAACTAACCAGTTCAGCTACCCTTGTCCAGATTAAACAAATACCCAATGACCCTGGAAACAAAAATGGAAATCGCAGCCCATATTGGCATCTTAGTGCCCAGCCTATCCCCCTGGAATATACCTCTCCTGCCTGTGAAGACCTGCGACCTCCGATATTCATAGGTCTGGTTCTTCCAGAGAAACAGGTGTGCACTGTCTTGAGCCTGAAAGATGTGTTCTTCAGCTTCCCATTTCCCATTGGCAGAGGTGAGTCAACCCATCTTTGCTTTTTTTTTTTTTTTTTAAGATTTATTTATTTATTATGCATACAGTGTTCTGCCTACATGCATGCTTGCAGGCCAGAAGAGGGCTCCAGATCTCATTACAGATGGTTGTGAGCCACCATGTGGTTGCTGGGAATTGAACTCAGGACCTCTGGAAGAACAGCCAGTGCTCTTAACCTCTGAGCCATCTCTCCAGCCCCCATCTTTGCTTTTAAATGGAGGGACCAATGGGAGCTTACAGCGGGCAGCATGCCTGGACCGGGTTGCCCAAGGATTTAACAGTTCTCCAACCCTGTTTGATGAGACACCAGGAGCTGATCTCCTGCCCCTCTGTCAGAGGTTCCCCAGGAAACTAGATTGGAAAAGGGCCACTGAGGGACCGCTAGGTATAGACGTGGGCTCCGGAATGCCAGCCAAGAAAGCCCAGTGTCGTAGACCAGAGGCTCCCTGTCTTGGCTACCAGCGGAAGGGAGGGAGGCACCAGGAGCCTGTCCCCCCAGAGGGGATTGCTGCCATCCTTCGGCTCCTGCTTCCAAAGACTAAGAGACGGGTCGGGAGTTCCTGCATGCGGCTAAGCACTGCTGCTCCTGGATGTCAGAGTTTGTGGAAATGGCAAGGCCCCCCCCCCCCCCCCCCCCCCCGCACCAGCACCAGGTGGGCACTGGACCCCGACTCCGGGCTAAGACTAAACAAAACAAAAGGCACTTGCAGCTTGAAAATAGCTCTGACTCCAGCTTCAGCACCAGTACTTCAGGTGTCTCAAAACTTTGAGTCTGTTTGACCATGAAACAAAAGACAAACCGGGGTTTAGCCCAAACTTGGGGGCCGTGGGTAAGCCCTGTGACATACCAGTTCAAGCGATGGACAGGATGGAAGCTACTGCTCATCTAATGGGGAGGGGGGAAGGTTAACCCTGGGTCAAGATCTTATACTCACAGCACCCCATGCCGTTGAGACCTTCTCCAAGGAGCACCAGGAAGATGGCTGTCTAGTGCCCATGTGACCCAGTACCAGGCTCTACTCCTGGACCACCCTCAAGGCCGCTTTCAGACCATCAATCCTGCTACCCTCCTCCCTGAGAATGACCTTTAGGTGCTCATCTGTGCCTCTCGTGAGACGAAAGATGAAACCGGGTATGTGGGAGCTGTAGTAGTTACTTTAACTGAAGCAATGTGGGCCCAAGCCAGGACCTCAGCCCAGAGAGCAGAACTGATCTGTCTGACCAAGGCTCTCAGATAAGGAAAACAAGTCCGCCACAAGTTTCTCCTTGTTCGAGGCCAGTGATATGTCTGGGTCAAGCAAGCACGTAGCCAAAGGGACTGAAACCAGCTTGGGAAGGGCCCTACACAGTGGTTCTCTCCAGTCCCACAGCTGTGAGGCAGCTGATGTTACACAATGGAGTCACCACAACCGACCGGTCAAGGCAGAAGAAGCCACAGCGGCTGCCGCCAAACCGACTGATTCCGGGACCACGGACCCGTTAAAATTAAGGTTTCCTTGGGCCTGAGGCGCTTCTGCTCCCTGCCCCTCCGCGTCCTCCTGAGTCTTAGGTTTGGTGTGAACACAGGTTCATGGTCCAGCCCGCCACGTTCTCAGGCCTGGACCTGGGAATGGAGGAAGACAGACACAGGAGAGGTGACAGTCAATTGGCTACACACTATTGCCCCATAGTCCACCTTTTTTTAAACGATTTTTTTTAAGATTTATTTATTTATTATGTATACAGCATGTATGACTGCAGACCAGAAGAGGGCACCAGATCTCATTACAGATGTTTGTGAGCCACCATGTGGGTGCTGGGAATTGAACTCAGGTCCTCTGGAAGAGCAGCCAGTGCTCCTAACCTCTGAGCCATCTCTCCAGCCCCCACAACTTATTTATTTTTTATGTCCATTCAGGTTTTGCCTGTGTGAGGATGCCAGATACCCTGGAACAGGAGTTATAGACAGCTGTAAAATGCCATTGTAGGTGCGGGGCATTGAACCCGGGTCCTTTGAAAGAGCAGCCAGTGCTCATAACTACTGAGCCACCACTCCAGCCCACACCCCTGCCCCCACCCATATTCCATCTTGACCTTTGCTCATTGGATGCTCACTTTAAGTATTTGATTATATTGGAAAGAGAAAAAGATGTGGGAGTTTATCTTTTGCGGCAGGAATACAGAGTTCACAATTCTATGCATGCCCTGTGCTGGGCCTCCTGGCTGCCAGGAGCAAGGGAGTTTCCATTGCAAAAATAAGGTCCTGAAACTGAGGCTTCCTAAAAAATTTCAGTAAGACAGATTCTGACCTTTAGAAAGAGAGGGAACACAAGAAATCAGACTCTGTAACATAGGAAGGGACCCTGGGGATGGAGTTCATTCTCAGGCAGAAATCGGCCAGGATTTCTGGTCATGTTTAGACATCCCTCCCCCTCCCCCCTCCCTCACCCCCAGACTACAGAGGGATAGGAACTAACCAGACTGTCAGCCCATTGACTGACAAAACTCATTCTGACTGGGGGCAGCCTAAATTAACATTAGAGGACTTACAAGGGGCTGGAACTTGTCTACTGTCCAAAACCTTTAACCTAGGCACTTCCCCTTATTCTGATGACTGCTTTTCTGCCTTGTGAATTAATTCATCTGGACAACAGCGATAAGACTCAGCCCCAAGACCTCTTGGTGGGTGTGTTCTAACTGTTTGACTAAAAGTGTCTTTTTTGATGTCTTTCTCTCTCTCTTTTTCTTTCTCATGTATACCGTGTTCTGTCTGCATGTATGCCTCTACTCCAGCAGAGGGCGCCAGATCTCATTACAGATGGCTGTGAGCCACCATGTGGGTGCTGGGAATTGAACTCAGGACCTCTGGAAGAGCTGCCAGTGCTCTTAACCTCTGAGCCATCCCTCCAACCCATCTGATTCCTTTCACACTAAGCAGACAGGTTGGGCAGGACCTAGAGGTATTACAAGTTTCCCTTTCTGAGCCACCTTTAATCTGGAGGCAGAGGCAGGCGGATCTCTGTGAGTTGGAGGCCAGTCTGGTCTATGAAATGAATTCCAGGACAGCCATGGCTACACAGAGAAACCCTGTTTCAAAAACAAAACAAAACAAAGTTTCTTTTTATGAATTAAAATAAGTTAGATTTCCTTGCTGACATGGTCCTACAAAATTGGAGAAGCTCAGTCTTCTCATGAGATAAAGGAAACTATGTCTGTTTGTGGGAAAAGCCTGTTGTTTCTATGCTAATTAATCAGGAGTAACTAAGAAAATCTTGATGTGGTTGGGGAAAATCTCAAAAAGAGAAATATATATATGTGTGTGTGTGTGTGTGTGTGTGTGTATATATATATATATATATATATATATATATATATATATACATATATTTATGTATATATACACAGATGTTTATGTATACACGCACACACACACGCATATATTTATGTATATACACACACATACATATTTATGTATATACACACACATACATATTTATGCATATATACACACATATATATTTATGCATATATGTATATATCTCAGATAATTGGTACCAGTCTCTGTTCTCTGTTTTCTTGGTCCCCTGGCTACCCACTCTGCCATCAGCACTGGCTGGGCCTTGAACTCTCATTCTGGCTGGATTAATGGCAGGACCCCTGCATCTTAAACTGTATGGCCAATTGTGTATCTGTTCAGTAATTTTTTTTTTAAATATGGAACACTTCACGAATTTTCGTGTCATCCTTGCGCAGGGGCCGTGCTGATCTTCTCTGTATCGTTCCAATTTTGGTCTATGTGCTGCTGAAGTGAGCACCTGTCCAGTAAAATTAATAGTCCTTAGGACCAGTTACAGCTGTCTGGAGCAGAAAGAGTTGAGGATTTGACTCTTTGCTAAGACCGGAGGGGATTATAACAGGCCTCCAGACCTTAGCACAACTGACTCCATGGTGGAAGTACCATAAAGTACTGTGAAAGTCAGCACCACCTGCCAAAATGAAAACACAGTCCTAACCCATCAAAGTCCATAGTTCTGGGAAAGTCTCTGAATGCACTGGCCTTGCTTGTTGGCTTCTGTTGACTGAAGTATGTCAGCCCAGAACATGGTGGTTGTGCTTAGAAGCCCACCCTGAGAAAGGCTCGATGCTATATTAGGATCCCAGCGTAGCTGCTGACCGTCTAACAAAGACTTTCTATTGGCTTAAACCCCTGTCCAAGCAGACATCTCCGGTGGAGACTCCACCGTGGCCTAGAGGCCAGCATGCACTTTGATATGCTGATAGATAGGTGCCACAGACAGTCATGTGTCCCTTCTGCCAGAAGTAAGGGAAATGACTCCTTTAGCAGAGGAGAGCTGGCTTCACAGGCTGAGGAATGCTGCCTTTATGTAACTGCCCCAAATCCTCCAACAGTCCAGGGTGAGCTCATTTCTGGATATTTGGACTACCTTTTGGAGTTTCCTTTGGACCTGATACCCTGGCAACAAGAACATCAATCCACCACATCCCCAAGCAGATTGAGAAACTTGTCAAAGAGAAATGTCCTAAATCACAAAGGAGAGGCATCCCTTTCCGTGTGACTGGGTGCCAGCACAGGGAGAGAAGCTTCCTGACTCACGGACAGTACTTGACTGGCAGTGGTAGGTTCCAGGAACTCACAGGAACAGAACACAGAGGTGGCTCTTACCAGAGTAGACAAGGACAGATGAGTGGTTAGTGCAGGTGGAGAAGTAGCTGAAGAGATGGACCCTAAAATTTAGAATTGACTTGGTGGGTATCAGGAGCCAGCAGAAAGAAATGGTCCATACCTCTGGAGAGTCACATCAACAGCTTGGTTCAATTAGGAGAGGCCAGGCTCTGGGGAAGGGGGTCCATTTGTCCCCTCTTGGGTGTTCAGCACCAGGAGATGAAGTCAAGAAACTGCCAACATGACTGCTACTTTATTAGAGAAGGGTTTTTTTTTTTTTAAAGATTTATTTATTAAGTATACAGTGTTCTGCCTGCACGTATGTCTGCAGGCCAGAAGAGGGCGCCAGATCTCATTACAGATGGTCGTGATCCACCATGTGGTTGCTGGGAATTGAACCCCGGTCCTCTGGAAGAACAGCCAGTGCTCTTAACCGCTGAGCCATCTCTCCAGCCCAAAGGTTTTTTGTTTGTTTGTTTGTTTGTTTTTGTTTTTTGTTTTTTTTTTATTGTATATATAAGAGAGAGAACAGCCAGAGGCATCTGTAGGAGTCTAGAGCAGAGGGAAAGAGAAACAGGCTGAACAAGTGGAAGACGACCAGGAGAAAGTAGTGGAGATTGTAAGATAGTCGAGAGACCGAGGATAGAGAATGGGGGAGGGGAGGAGAGTAGGGAGAAGAGCAGGGGCATAAAGGGATGGGGGTCTGATGTGAGGAGGGCCAGGGTGCCAGGGTAGGGGTTATGAAATGTGCAACAGTACTTATATAAACTGGGATGGAGGGAACCTCAAGGCCAGCTTGGGCTTCAATATGCAGCCACAGGTACATGCCAATGGAAAGCCATATGTCCCTTCTGCCAGAGGTAATGTCTTCTTTTGGCAGATGGGAACCGGTTTCACAAGTTTCTTTAGAATGCTGACTTTTATCTAACCACCAGGAATCCTTCTATAGTTCAGGTTGAGCTGGGCTTCTTAGATTCAATTTTGGACAGTCAGTGGCCATGCCCTTTTCTGGGTGTGTGTGGGGATGTGAGGTAACTTTGGACTTGACAGGGGCAACCTTTAAATGCTTGGTTTTGCTGGACAGTGGTAACCCAAGTCTTTAATCCCAGTGCTTGGGAGGCAGGAGCAGGTGGATCTCTGAACTCCGAGACCAGCCTGGTCTACAGAGTGAGTTCCAGAACAGCCAGGGCTACACAGAGAAACTGTATTGGAAAAACAAAACAAAAATCCTCCAAAAAAAAACAAACCAAAGCAAAAAGTTTGATTTTAAGATACTAAGTGAAGGACAGGACATGCCGGCTCTGCTCAAGTCTTAATTCTAGCACTTGAAAGTCAGAGGCAAACAGATCTGTGAGTTCAAGGACAGGCTGGTGTACATAATGAGTTCCAGGACATCCAGAGCTACATAGTGAGACCCTGTTTGAAAAAAATAAAAAAGATACCAAGTGAAGCACCAGGCTGCTTTTGTGTTGTTATTTTCTGATTTTATTTTACTTAATTTTTTGAGACTGTGTCTCTCTACATAGTTCTGGCTGTCCTGGAACTCACTATGTAGACCAGGCTGTCCTCAAATTCAGAAATCCATCTGCCTCTGCCTCTCAAGGGTTGGGATTAAAGGTGTGCTACCATGTCCTACTTCTTATTTATTTGAGACAAGGTCTCCAGAATCCCAGGCTGGCCTTGAACTTGTTATGTAAAGGGGGGTGACATTGAGCCTTTGATCCTCCTGCCCCCAGTTCCCCAGGGTTGGGTTGTAGGGCCTTCACTGTAGCTGGTTTTTGTAGTGCCAAGTATTAACCCTCTGCAGGGCTTTCTGGAAAACAGCAACATTCATTACAGGATGAAGTATTAATTACAAGACAACTACCGTCTAAAAAATATTTGTAGCTCTTGTCTTGGAGAAATAAAATCCAGAGCCCACCACAGTAGCCTGTGTGCTGAATTAATCCCGGTGCTCAGGAGGCAGAGGCAAGGATTGCTTTGAATTAAAGGCTACCCTCTGTAAGAGGAAGTATGAAGGTCTTTGTGCTCACAGATAGGCACTAGGTAAGCCTGGAAGGTTAAACGCACACCATTTTTCCTTCAAGAGAAGGAACGAAACACCTGCACCTGCCCAGAAGGCTGCAGTAGATGTTTTCCAGCCTGGAAAACTTTGCTCTATCCTTTCTGGCACTAGATCTTCCACAGGCCCTTCTAGTAAATTTATTTTTCTCAGTCAATCTGCAGAACCTAGTTTTACAGATTTTACAAAGAGATTCAGTGTTTGTATTTGGTTTATGCTGCTCCTCGAGGAGATGTGTGAGCTTTGTTGTGAACTCGGGACTGAGTTCATTAGCACCAGGATAGTTTTCACTAAATTGTGCTGTGCTTAAATATGCCTAAAATCGACCACTCCAGACATTTGAACCAACATCCACTACGCAGCTGTACTTTGCCAAACTGCCTTCTTGCCTCCCAAGGATTGTTTCTCTGTAGACTGTGAAAGTCACAGAGACTCTGAAAACCTGCGGCTACATGGTGGTGAATTTAAGGCCAGAATTTAAGGGGTAGATAACATTTTTTCTTCTAGAAAACAAAAACAAAAACAGAGAGAAGAGAAAAGGAGGAAGGAGACACAACTCAGAAGTCACACCTTAAATTAGGCTGGAGTTTCAATTCTACCACATGCTTAAGTTTTCATTTCCCACACCTATGCTCTGATTGACAGCCCCCCCCCATCCTGTTTATCTCTGCCTGACACTATATATCTGTGAGGAAGCCTAGCTTCTCTTTGTTTCTCCACTCACACTGGTGTGGTTTTTTGTCTTTTTGTTTTGTTTTTTTAAGGCAGGGTTTCACTCTGTAGCTCTGGCTGTCCTGGAACTCTATGTAGACCAGGCTGGCCTCAAACAGAGTTCCGCCTGCCTCTGCCTCTGTCTCTCCAGTGCTGAGCTTAATGGTGGGCCCTGCCATGGCGGGGGGCACCTTTCCACCGACTTAACGAGTGAGATAATAGGGTGCCTTGGATAGGGTTTAATACCATGAAGTAAAACCAGGGCTGCACAGCATTTCAGGAGAGACCCCAGAAACTATGGGAGAAAGGCCTTGTAGGATGTTGAGTGTGCTGAAACTCTTGTTCAGCTGAAGAGCTCTGACCAGCCTCCTGGGCACAGGGCACCTTTCTTTCTTTCTTTCTTTTTTTTTTTTTTTTTTTTTTTTTTTGGTTTTTTTCGAGACAGGGTTTCTCTGTGTAGCTTTGCACCTTTCCTGGAGCTCACTTAGTAGCCCAGGCTGGCCTCAAATTCACAGAGATCCGCCTGCCTCTGCCTCCCGAGTGCTGGGATTAAAGGCATGCGCCACCAACGCCGCCACCAACGCCTGGCTCAATACATGGTTTCTTTGTGTAGCTTTGGAGCCTATCCTGGACCTTGCTCTGTAGACCAGGCTGGCCTCAAACTCACAGAGATTCGTCTGCCTCTGCCTCCCAAGTCCTGGGATTAAAGGTGTGCGCCACCCAGCAATTAACTCTGCAGCTCCCACACTATTGAGCCTGTATGATAATGAGTATTCAGAGACAGGTAATGCCTGGCGGGCACTCACCAACCTAAGACAGAGCACCTGTGTGGCCTGGCAGGTGTCTCCATGACGGGTAAGGTGACCTGCTGACGTCCCATGCAACCTAAGTCAGAGGCTCATTTTTTAGTAAAAGTGGGACCTGTAGGGCCCTGGCCCTGTTTTGGGTAACTGTTGCCTTGCTTGCTGACTTTGACCTTGATATCCTCCCTATGCTAATTCCCTGCGGGGTTCAACCCTCCTGAATGCTTAAGGGAAGTTCCTTGTCTGTATATCCTGCATAATGGGCGTTAACGGCTTAGATGCAAGATTGTAAATATCAGTAGTGAACTTCTACCTTCCAGGGTCTTCCCATTGTGCTGTAGGTCTGTATTTAAGACCTCCTTCCTCCTTCAATAAACGGCATTCGGCATTAAAAAATAAAAAATAAAAAAAGGTGTGTGCCACTGCCGCCCAGCTGGGCACCTTTCTTGTCCCATGTCCCTATAACTCTCCCCTTTATCTTACCTCAAACCAACCCTGCTTCCTCAGAATTGGGCATGAAACTAAAAATGTGAGCCCTCTGATGCTTGGTGTCTCTGGTGGCCATCCTCCTGATGCCATAGGGCTCCCCGTGTGTCACCTCACCAGCTGAACTCAGGTGCCCAAGGACAAGCTTCACAAGTATCTGTTTAGCCTCCAACACAAACTTCCCTCCTTTGGTGGCCCAGCAGTCAACACTCACCTTCCGACCAATCACAGCTCTTCTTACAAACATCTTCAGTGTATTCAGTCCAATTAAAATTGCCCCCTTGACACCGCAGGGCCAGAAGTCAAGGGGTTCATTTATTTGTTTGCTTTCAGGATTTTTAAATTTTATTTTCATTCCGTTACTTAGGTGGTTTGTTGCTTTATTTTGTTGTGAGACAAGGTCTCACCTGTGTAAATAGACTCACCTTAGACTCTTAGCAATCCTGCTCCCCCTGCTGAAGCATCCTGCAGGCTGGGGTTTCAGGCATGCACCACTCAGCATCCTTAGGTTTTAGTCTCCAGATCTGAGTGAGGGCCACCCACAGAAACCCAGCAGGAGGAAACCAGCCTGCTTGGATTAGAGACACCCTTCCCTGCTCCTTCACTGCAGAGACCAGGCCCACCCGGCCTGTTGTTACAGTTCCTTGCTCCTTCTCTTCAGGCCCTAGACTGGTGCTTGGATCTAGGGCCAGGATGCCTGACCATTCCAGTTTAAGTGTCTGTAACGGGCCTTCTGTTTCCAAGGCAGAGTTACACATGGTAAAGCTGGACAGGATTTAGTGCTCATACAGTGTGACCTTTCACATCAGGCTAGGCGACTAAATCATTGTCCTGGCCCAGGGAGACAGCTCGGCAGGGAACGGTGCTTTTAATGTCCCTGGAACCCAGGGAAAGGTGGAATGAGAGAACAAGCCCAAACAGTAGCACTTACAAAGAAATAAAAACCTGCCCCCAAACTCAAAAGCCTTTCTCTCCTTTCTAACTGGGTTCTGGAATTAGGGTCACACCCGCAGGTGCAGGGTCATCACAGCCACGCCCTTTAATCCCGGCAGTGCTGAGCTAGGCCTTCCAGGCCGCACTGAGCCAGCCAGCTGTCCCGCCACCGTGGGTGAGGATGGCAGAGGAAGGGGGCAGTGTGGAGGAGGGGGATGTGTTCCTAGCATTTGCCCAGGGTCCCACTCCTCCTCGGGGGCCCGTGCGGCGCGCTTTGGACAAGATCTTCCTCACCTTCTTGGTCCTCTTCCTGACACTGCTCATGCTGGAGGCTGCTTACAAACTGCTGTGGCCCCTGCCATGGGCTACATTTCGGGACTGGCTCCTGAAGACACCCAAGGAGGAAGAGGCGCTGGAACTCTGAGCATCTCCCTGTAGAGATCCTGTCCTTGCTATTGAGGTGAGAAAGGCAACTCCAGAGAGACTGGGGCGGGAGGGTAGCGTAGGCCAGCACTCTAAGGTTAGGTTTGTTCATGCGTACATGTGTGTCTGTTCGTGGGTGTGTGCACATGAGTGCAGGTGGCCACAGAGGCCAGAAGGTGTTGGATCCCCTGGGCTGGAGTTAAAGGAGGCTGTAAGTGGGAGCCAGACTCTGGTCCTCTGCAACACACACACACACACACACACACACACACACACACACACACATACACACACACACAATTTTAACTGCATATACAAATACAATGTATGTTGGTCATACTCATTCCCCAGACATCCCCTCCAACTCCTCCAGGATTCCCCTCTCTATAAATGAAAAAACACTAACTTTTTAGTCAGCGTACAAGTGACGGGTTGTGTCATTGTGAGTTACCATGTATGTCATTGGGTACCTGGCTCCTCCACGGCCACTCAGCCTCCCACTCTGGTTCCCCCAGCGTCTCGTGCTGCTTCATGTCCCTAGATTCCATTTCTGTCTCTTGAGGCACCCTCCAGACTGCTTCTTCCCCTTTCTAATTTCACGTTCTGCACACATGAGCTCACACACACACACACACACACACACACACACACACACACACCCGCCCCTTTGTATACATATGCTATATAAATTTAAATACAGATTTTACATATGAGAGAATATGAGGAATAATTTACCCTTTTGAATGTAGCTTATTTTGCTTAAGAGCGATTTCCATTTCCTTTGTTTTCCCGAAAATGTCATGATTTAAGTTTTCTTCCCAGCTGACTAAGATCCCACTGTACCAATGTACCTCGTTTTCTTGTCTGTTGATGGGCCTGTGGGGGGCTGCTTCCATTCTTTTGGCTACTTAGAGCACTACAGCAATCAACATGGATGTGCAAGCGTCTCTGTGGCGTTCTGATTTAGCCTTCTCCAATGAGTGACATGTAGGGTCTCAGGCAGTGTGTATGTCCAGAAGCGACAATCTTGGCCCACCTCAAAGTGGACTATAGAAGGGCTCTGGCAGTTAGATAAAAGCCAGAATTCCTCAGGAACTTGTGAAACAGGTTCCTGTCTGCAAAAAGGACGGATTTCCCTTGCCTCTGGAGGAAGGGACATATGACTGTCCATTGACATGTGTCTGTGGTGCCTCTCAGCATATCAGAGCCTATGCTAGCCTCCAGGTTCTACAGTCCCTATTCATAAGTACCTGTTATATATTTCAAAGCCCCAATGCTAGCATCCTGGCCCCTCTTCCCTCAACTCCCAGACCTGTTCCAGCTCAGAGCTTCCCTCCCCCTCCTCCTTAGAACCAGCATGGCGCTCACAACTCCAGTCCCAGGGGTCAGTGGCCCTCTTAGGGTCTTCGTGGGCATCAGATACACAAGGGTGTGTATACACACACACACACACACACACACACACACACACACACACACACACGCACGCGCAGGTAAAACACCCCCACACGTAAGTTCTTCTGAGTAGCTGCAGTTATTGCAAGAACAGAAGTGATCAAACAGTGTAAAACTTACACTTATTTTTATTCATTATATAATGCAGTCTGGTCATTGTCACCTCCATTATATAATACAGTCTGGTCATTTTCACCTCCATTATTCACCCCCCCTCTCACTCCCATGCAAGCTTTTTTCTAAGTCAGCACTCTTCTCCATCTTCCAGCTCTTACGTTCTTTCCACTCCATTCTTCCATGTTCCCTCAGCCTTGGACTTGCTGTCACCTTTTATAACTATTAATTTAAAAAATATATTTATTTTATTTTATGTGTATGGACGCTTTGCCTGCCTGTATGTATGTTCATCACGAGCATGCCTATTGGATTCCCTGGAACTGGGTTACAGATGGTTGTGAGTCACTAGGTAGGGCCTGGGAATCGAACCTGCAAGAGCAACAGGTGCTCTTAAAGGCTGGGTCGCCCCTTTCGCCTCCTCAGGCACCTACCTGCACTCACATCGTGCACAGAGACTTACACGGCACACACATACATAAAACAAAATGAATATTTGTGAAGAGATGGATAACCTTCATTTCAGACATCCACGCAGGGAAACCCATTTTGAGAAACCCAAGGATATGGAAATTAAATCCTTTATTATCTTTAGAGTCTCGTTAACCATTGAGGAACTTTTCTGTTCCCCAATTTAAATGCCCTACGTAGAGGACCGGACAGGAAACGAGGTGGGTTTCTTTAAAGCGAGTTTGAGGTTCGGTTCCTCTGAGAGCCACTGGGCTTCTTGGTCCTGCAAATTGGCAAGATGTCCACCACCTGAGGAATGCAGAAGGACGCGGAGGTGCGATCTTAGCGCAAAGGGTATTTATTCACTTACCCTGCTTCCTCATGGGCACATCTGCGGACCTCACTGTCGTCCCCATTCCCCCCCACACCCCCTTTTCTCTGCAGGTCTCCCGGAGGAGGAGACGCCCCGAGGGATTTTCGCTTCCTTTCGTCTCCCAGCGCTCCAAGCGGCAGTTCGCACGGTTTCTCCGCAAGCCCGCGCCAGGTTATCCCGCGCCCCGCCTCATGCCTGGCAAACCCCACCATGAAGCACACGCGGCCTTCTGGTCAGGATGACCCTCGGAGAAACAGAGGGCCACAGTTCCCACCAGCTGGCTCGGTCGTCGCGTCTGTGGTGCAGCTTGGGCCGCGAGCCCCCGACAGACAGCAATAATAACAATGCCTCACTCGTGCAGCATGCTCTGCTCATTTGTATGCATGTGTGTGTGCACCTGACCGCAGGTAGAGGCCGGGGCTGGACAGCCCCGAGGTGCGCGTCGCCTCTGGAAGGGAAGGGCAAGCTCAGGGGCCCGAGAGAGAGCAAAGTACGGAGTGTCAGGCTTACACCAACCCAGGACAGGAAAAGACTTGTTATTTCGTCCCCCGGAGCCCTGCACAGCCCTAGAGAGCCCAGCTCTTAGGTACCATGTGGGGGTTCCTTCCCCTTCTAGGTGCGGGGGGGGGGGGCTGGATCTTCCCAGCCTCGACCGGACGGCGTTGGGGAGGTCTGAGACAGGAAGCGTCTGACTGGACCAGTGGCTTCGGGGAAACACCAGGTGCAAGGAACTCCACGCCTTCCCCGAGGAGGGCAGTGCAGGCCAGGCCGGTGCCGTACGGCAACATGGCGCGCCCCAGCTGCCAGGAGGCTCCCCCCACCTCAGCTCCTCCCCTTTGAGCGTCCGAGCACTGGGAACGGCGTCCTAGGTGGGCGGGGCACGCGACACTTCCGGTTACTGAGAGGGCTGGGTTCCGTACCGCAACATGGCCGCCCTCAGGTGTTGCAGGCGGAAACCCCGCGGCTTCCGGTTCGTAGTGGGCCTACGGTGGGGGTTGCGGGGAGGGGGGAAAGGAAGGCGGAGGGAACCATGCGAGGTTCTGTGATCCGCGGTGAGGGGAGCCTCGAGAGACCGTTTCAGAGGTGGGGGCCGGGCCGTGCGCGGAGCGGGGGTGGCGGGGCGGGAGCGGCGCGGGCGAGGGATCGGCGGGGCCTGGGTGCCGAGTCCGAGGGGCAGCCGTGTGGTACCCTGCTAGCCCCGAAGGGAGTGAGGCGGCCTAGGGATGAGCTGGGGGAGGGGGGACTTGGCGGGAAGCTGAGACAGGAGCCTGGCCCCACCTGGGGCTGCGAGCCCAGGTATCAGCAGTGCCCGGTGCGGGGCTCGCTGTCGGTTACGAGTCAGAGGGAGTGGGGGGCCGGGGCGCGGTGAGAGGGAGGGACTTGGGGGGGCGATCTCCAGCCTCGGGCCCCGGGGAGAGGAGACCCGGGGAAGGTGGGACACAGCGGTGACCGGGAGGGGACGGGGCACTGGGACTCACCTCGGAGCCACAGAGTTGGTGTCAGGGAAAAACTCGGAGAAGCCGGGCGGTGGCGGCGCACGCCTTCACTCCCAGCCCTCGGGAGGCAGAGGCAGGTGGATCTCTGTGAGTTCGAGGCCAGCCTGGGCTACAGAGTGAGTTCCAGGACTGCCAGGACTACACAGAGAGACCCTGCCTTGAAAAACAGAACAAAACAAAAACAAAAGAGAAAAGGATAAAAAGGGGGAAAACTCGGAGTGGGGGCGGTGTCGTGTTTGAGGGCGCGAGAGAGCACCAGCAGGGTTGTTGGTTTTTGTAGACAAGAGTCAGGAAAACTCAAGAGGCCAGTGTCGGACCTTGTACTGGGATTGGGAGTAACAGAAAACTTCACAGCTGACACAGGGAGGGGAAAACGCAACTGAGAGACCGGAAATTGACTGAGGGGTGGAGTCCAGGGTGGGAATTGAAGATGATCGGGAGGTTTGCCCCCAGAACTGCTTGAAAGGCAGGCATTGAAGGCATTTAGGTCAGGACTTAGCTATTCGGAGACCCAGGGCATCTGATGGGGTGGGGCCCTGCAGGAGGGGCTCTTCCGGTGGTCCCCTTCCCCTTCCAGAATTCTGACCTTTCCAACACTTCCTCCCTTAGGGGGGTTTGATCCCCCATGGCCGCCGCTGACAGCATCATTGTGCTGGATGATGACGATGAGGATGAACCAGCTGCTCAGCCAGGGCCCTCCCACCCGCCCTCCGATCCTGTCTCGCCAGGGCCAGAAGCCTCTGGTCCCTCTGAGTCCCACGGGGATGGAAGAAACAGTCACTCAGGTGGCAGGAAGTGCTACAAGTTGGAGAATGAGAGGCTGTTTGAAGAGGTAAGCTTCGGCAAGGCTCTTCTGTTTTTGAGACAGGGTCTCACTATGCGGCCGGGCCTGCCTGGAATTGTCGAGACGAGGCTGGCCTCGAACGCACAGAGTTGAGTTTGCTTCTGCCTCCTGACATGTGGTTTAAAGGTGTGAACCAAGGGAAAGGGGATTGGCTCTCTTGTTCTGGCCTTCCCACTAATACCATGTTTTTATGTCTCCCTTGCCTCCCACCCTTCCCGTGAACTCTCCAGTTCCTTGAACTGTGTAAGATGCAGACGTCGGACCACCCTGAGGTCGTTCCATTCCTCCACAAACTGCAGCAGCGTGCCCAGTCTCTGTTCCTGGCCTCAGCGGAGTTCTGCAACATTCTGTCCCGGGTTCTGTCTCGGGCTCGGAACCGGCCGGCTAAGCTCTATGTCTACATTAATGAGCTCTGCACTGTCCTTAAAGCCCATTCAAATAAGAAGAAGCTGAACTTGGCTCCTGTATCCTCAACGCCCAGTGAACCCTCCGGTGAGAACCCTCCCGCCGACCCCTCCTCTGACCTTACAAATGCTGAAACCACTGCCCCTGAGGCTTCAAGGACCCGTGGTTCCCGGAGGCAGATCCAGCGCTTGGAGCAGCTGCTGGCGCTCTATGTCGCAGAGATCCGGCGGCTGCAGGAGAAGGAACTGGATCTGTCGGAACTGGATGACCCCGACTCCACATACCTGCAGGAGGCCCGCTTGAAGCGGAAGCTGATCCGCCTCTTCGGGCGGCTGTGTGAGCTAAAGGACTGCTGTTCTCTGACCGGCCGGGTCATAGAGCAGCGAATCCCCTACCGCGGCACCCGCTACCCCGAGGTCAACAGGCGCATCGAGCGGCTTATTAACAAGCCAGGGCCCGATACCTTTCCTGACTACGGAGATGTGCTGAGGGCGGTGGAGAGGGCAGCCACCCGGCACAGCCTCGGCCTTCCCCGGCAGCAGCTCCAGCTCATGGCTCAAGATGCCTTCCGGGATGTGGGTGTCAGGCTACAGGAAAGGCGCCACCTTGATCTCATCTACAACTTTGGCTGCCATCTCACAGATGACTACAGGCCAGGTAGGAAGAAGCTCTTGGGGTGCCTCCTCCCGGAGGTCCTCTAGGTTCAGTGGGCCGAGCGCTCTGACCCTGCTTTCTCACACAGGCATTGACCCTGCACTGTCAGATCCCACGCTGGCTCGCCGCCTTCGGGAGAATCGGACCTTGGCCATGAGCCGCCTGGATGAGGTCATCTCCAAATATGCAATGATGCAGGACAAGAGCGAGGAGGGGGAGAGGCAGAAGAGGAGAGCTCGGCTCCTGGGCACCAATCCCTCAGGTTCCCCTAAAGCCTCCTTGGATTCTGGTGAGGTACGGAAGGGTTCGCACCTGTCACAGAGGTCTTGTCTCCCCCCTGCACTGGCCACCAGGGATTCCAGGGGGCCCCGTGGAGCAGTGTGTGGAAGCAGTGAAAGAACCAAGTCCTCAGGGGTGGAGCCCATTTATGGCCTGCTCACCTAGCATTCCTGAGGTCCCAGGTTCGAGTCCTAGTACTACCAAAAACTCTGGGGAAAGGGATTCTTTAAGAGAGACTCCTTTGTCCCCCAGGGTCCTAGTGGAATGGCTTCCCAGGAGTGCCCTACTACCTCCAAAGCTGAGTCTGATGATGATGATGATGATGAAGAAGAAGAAAGTGAGGAGGAGGAGGAGGAAGAAGAGGATGAAGAAGAGGTCACTGAAGATGAGGATGAGGATCTAGAACAGTTGCAGGAAGATCAGGGGGGTGATGAAGAAGAGGAGGAGGAAGAAGGAGGAGGTACATACGTAAGCAGAACAACCCTCTGGTGTCAGTTCTGCTGGGCCTTTCCTCCCTCCCTCCTCTCCTTCCTGGCTCCTTTGCACAGCCCCTCTGCCCCTGCCTCATGCCGTCTCTCCCCTCTTTTCTTTTCCAGATGATGAAGGAGATAAGAGCCCCAAGTCCCCATCACACACCCCCACTAGGAGGAACTCAGAACCTGTAAAAGGGTCTCCGGGGGAGCAGCAAGACAGAGGACTGACGGGGACACCAGCGTCACCGCTGGCAGGACTCCCAGACGCTCCCAGCACAGCTGTGGAGAGCAGTGGAGGACAGCTCCAAGGGCCACTCCTGGGAGACGAGAGCCCTAGGTCCCAGCTCTCTGAGCTAGAGATGGAGGCCGTGCCCGAGGGTACCACCCCATCCCCTGAGGAAAGGGACATTTCCTCTTCCAGGAAACAGTCAGAAGATGCCCTCCCCACCATCTTGGAAAATGGGGCCGATGTGGTTACCTCTACATCCTTCAATGGGCGTGTCTCTTGTCACACTTGGCGAGATTCCAGTCCCCCGTACAAGAGATCGAGGAAGGAAAAGCAGCTGGGGTCTGGACCACTAGAAAACAGGTAACAGCAGGCAGAGGTCCAGGGTCTGCTGGGAGACACTGGGCACTCGGCATCCCCGGGCCCTCCCGTCCATTCACTCCCTTCTGCCCTTAGCTACACAGAGAAGCTGGCGGCTCAACAGGGGAATGGGAAGAAGGTATGGACCCCGCCTACCCGGTCTTCCCCCTTGGCCTCCATGGCTCCTGTTGCTGATTCCTCCACAAGGGTGGACTCTCCCAGCCATGGCCTGGTGACCAGCTCCCTGTGCAGCCCTTGTCCATCCCTGATATCCCAGACTCCCCAAACTCAGTCTCCCCGGCCTTGTATTTATAAGGTAAGTGTTTCCCGGTGGGGTACTGCACCCATCACATCTCTGCTTCCCCACCCGAGGTGTGTGTGTGTGTTTAGGTTTATTTTGCACAGCATTGTGGCTTATGCCTTTAACCCCACCCCTCAGGAGGCAGAGGCAGACAGATTTCTATAACTTCAGGGCCAACTGTCTTGTCTACACAGTGGGTTCCAGGTCAGTCAAGGTTATATAACTAGATCCCTGTCTTAAAAAAACAAACAAACAAACAAAAAACAGAACAAGGGCTGGAGAGATGGCTCAGTGGTTATGGGCACTGGCTGTCCTTCCAGAGGCCATGAGTTCAATTCCCAGCAACCACATGGTGGCTCACTCCATCTGTGATGAGATCTGGTGCCCTCTTTTGGCCTGCATTCAGGCAGAATACTGTATACATGATTGATAAATAATAAAATCTAATAAACTCATTTATTTTATGTGAAAACGTGTTTTGTCTGCATGTATGTCTGTGTACCACATTTGTGCCTGGTGCTCATGGAGGCCAGAAGAGGGCATCTGATCCTCAAGAACTGGAGTTAGCGATGTGGCAGTGAGCGGCCGGCCATGTGAGTCTGGGAACCACACCCAGGTCCTCGGCAAGGCAGCCAGTGCTCTTGGTGGCTGAGTCATCTTTTCAGCCATCGGTCCTACTTCTGGTTGTTTTGAGACAGGGTCTCTCTATGTAGACCAGGCTAGCCCCAAACTCAGAGATCAGCCTGCCTCTGCTTCCCGTGTGCCGCCACGCTGGCTCGACCTTGCTCGTTTTAATCTCTAACTGGCCCCGCTTCTCCTCTGACTTCTCTGCAGATGAGTGTGGCCACACAGTGTGATCCCGAAGAGATCATCGTGCTGTCAGACTCGGACTAGCAGCCTCCCGCTCTCCCTGCTCCAGAATGTTAGGGATGCCCGGGCAAAGGATGGGCCGAGCTCCTCCCCTTTCGGTGTTTGTTTTGACAGAATCAGATGTTTTAAGTTTTACACGGACACATTAATAAACAATGAATTTCTTTTCTTATTGTACTCTTGTCTTCACCTTGTCTTTCTGCCGTGACGGCGGCCACCTGGTTCAGGGTTAGCCCCGAGTCTGCCCGGGCTAGCCTGGCGCCCTCATCACCCCGAGCCTTCCCTGAGGCTCCCGAGCGCCTTCCTGAGCCGCTTTACTTTCTCACTTTGGAGCGGTCGAGGGAGAAGGCCAATCAGGGGCTGACTCAAGGTTATCTGGCCAATCCGGAAGGAGGCGGGGCCTCCGGGGTCCTGTCATTTGCTGGGCAGAGGGCTGTTGGACCCCGTGAGCCCGCTGTGTCCACCGCGCGGGGCGGAGCCTGAGGAGCGGAAGCCGGGGCTGGTCGGCAGTGGGAAAGGCAGGCTTGCGGGATTAAAGGGGAACGAAGGCTGCGGCCCCATCAAGCCCCGGGTCCTCGGCGGCGGCGGGGACCCGGTACCTTTAAGGTGGAGTGACGCCCTGGCCCTTTAAAGGAGAAGTGTCGGTGTCGGTCGAGTTCTGCCCAGCGGCACGGGAGGGGGTGCCGGCCTGCGCCTTTAAGGTCGCAGGTCCGGGAGGCGGAGCGGAGGCGGAGGGCGGAGGGAGTCGGCACAAGATGGCGGCGGGAGGGGCCGGGGCTGCGGCTCTGGTCGCCGAGTGAGGGGGGGGGGCCGGGGGCGCGCGGCCAGGTAAGCGGGGCCGCGGGGCCGGGGGGCGCCCCTCGGGCCGGGCAATGGCCCCGGGGCGCCCTCGGGGCGGGGTGGGGGGGCGGGGTTCGGGGGGGCGGGGGCCGGCGCGAGGCGGGGTCGGGGGCCTGGGGGGCGGAGCCCGGGCTTGGCCGGGGGCGGGCGGGGGGCGGGGCCTGGGAGTTGCGGGGCCGCCCCCTCCGCCCGGACAGAGACCGGGCGCGGGGTGGGCGGACGGACGCCGCTCCCCGGGAGCCCCTGAGCAACTCGGAGCTCTTCCCTCGCCAGCTGCCGTCTGATGCCGCTGCATGGCTGTGCCTGGAGGACTGACTTAGCCCTCCGGAGCCCCGGCTGCTCCGTCTGTCCCATGGGGTTGAAAGGTACACCTCCCCCCGTGGTTAGGGGGAAGGATTAAGGCCGACACGACGTGGTTGTTGTTATGCCGTGGTGGGCTGTGACTTCCCCAGATCACACCGTTCTTCTCTCTCTTTTCTCCCCCCCAGAAACCCCCCCGGCCGCGCTCCTCCGCCCTGTGTTCCTGTGGCTGGGGGGGTCTCCCCTCCCTCCACGACATGGAGCCGTCTCCTCTGTCGCCCGGCGGGGCGGCTCTCCCCCTGCCTCTCTCCCTGGCTCCCCCGCCACTGCCCCTGCCGGCAGCGGCGGTGGTTCACGTGTCCTTCCCTGAAGTGACCAGTGCCCTCCTGGAGTCCCTCAATCAGCAGCGGCTCCAGGGCCAGCTCTGCGATGTCTCCATCCGGGTGCAGGGACGCGAGTTCCGCGCCCACCGGGCTGTCCTGGCTGCCTCCTCCCCCTACTTCCACGACCAGGTCTTACTCAAAGGCATGACCTCCATCTCACTGCCAAGCGTCATGGACCCAGGTGCTTTTGAAACTGTGCTGGCCTCAGCTTACACTGGCCGCCTCAGCATGGCCGCCGCTGACATCGTCAACTTCCTCACGGTGGGCTCCGTCCTCCAGATGTGGCACATTGTGGACAAGTGCACCGAACTCCTTCGGGAGGGCAGGTCCTCAGCCGCCGCCACCACCACCGTCACTACCGCCGCCGCGGCCCCCTCTGTCTCTGCCCCTGGCGCCAGTGTCCCCTCGGGGAGCGGGGCCACTGTAGCCCCCGCCACCGTGGGCTCGGTGCGCTCCCACACTTCCAGCCGGGCCAGTGAGAACCAGTCTCCCAGCAGCAGCAACTACTTCAGCCCCCGGGAGTCCACCGAGTTCTCCTCTTCCTCCCAAGATGCGTTTGTAGCTTCGGCCGTCGGCTGTGGGAACCGCCGAGATGGTGGCCCTGTGTTCCCGGTCCCCGTGGTTGGCAGTGCGGGTGCCACCTCTGGAAAGTTGCTGCTGGAGGCAGATGAGCTGTGTGATGATGGTGGGGACGGGAGAGGGGCGGTGGCCCCTGGGGCTGGGCTCCGCAGGCCGAGCTGCATGCCCGCCGGTGCTGTGCCGCAGAAACACTGGGTCTATGTGAAGCGGGGTAGAAACTGCCCTGCAGCAGCGTCCCTGGTCCACCAAGACCCAGAGCTGGAGGACGAGGAAGAAGAGGAAGATCTGGTGTTGACTTGTGAGGATGATGAGGACGAAGAGCTGGGGGGTGGTGGCCCAGGGGTCCCTGCAGGGGGAGAGCCCGAGGCTACTCTCAGTATCAGTGATGTGCGGACCCTGACCGAGCCTCCAGACAAAGGGGAGGAGCAGGTCAACTTCTGTGAGTCCTCCAATGACTTTGGCCCCTATGAGGGTGGGGGGCCCGGGGCCGGGCTTGACGACCCAGGAGGGCCCACCCCTTCCTCCTATACCCCCGCCCACCCTCCACGACCCCTCCTTCCCTTGGACGTGCCGGGGAACCAGATCTTGGTTTTCCCGTCCTCTTCTTCACAGGCTCCCGGCCAGCCACCGGGGAACACGGTCGAACACGGGGCGGTGACCCTGGGGGGCACCTCCGCGGTGGGGCTAGGCATGCCGAGTGGCTCTGGTGGGGCCCCTGGAGGGACGGGCAGCAGCGACGGGAATAAGATCTTCTTGTGCCACTGTGGGAAGGCTTTCTCGCACAAGAGTATGCGGGACCGGCACGTGAACATGCATCTCAACCTGCGGCCCTTCGACTGCCCGGTGTGCAACAAGAAGTTCAAGATGAAGCACCACCTGACGGAGCACATGAAGACGCACACGGGCCTCAAGCCCTACGAGTGCAGTGTCTGCGCCAAGAAGTTCATGTGGCGGGACAGCTTCATGCGGCACCGGGGACACTGTGAGCGCCGGCACCGGATGGGCGGCGGCGGGGCCGCACCGGGACCCGGACCCGGACCCGGGGCTCCTATTGGGCCAGCCTTGCAACCTAAGAGGGAGTCTTCCGGAGGGGCTGGGGGCAGTGGCGACGAGGCGAATTCGGCCACGCCCCCGTCCCACAGGCGTGTCTGGTCCCCACCCGGCGTGCACAAGGTGGAGATGGATTTCGGTGGGGGCGGAGCAGCGCACTGAAGGGCAGGCCGTTGGGCTTATCCAAGGGCAACGCGGCCCCTGGGGTGTTTCCCGCTGCACTGTCTTCCCTTACCTCTGTGGACTTGTATATATTCTAGAGGGCGTAGGTTGCACCACCGCCAGCCGGTCCCAGTCCTCAGCCCCTTCCTCCCTCGGCATCTCCGAAACTAAGCCTTTTTTCTTCTCCCTTGGGTACACCAGTGCCCCACCTTTTCGGAACGGGCCGCTCAGCGAGGGAATGGGAAGGGGGCATTCTGAGCATCCCGGAGTCACAGGGTCAGCGGTCAGGTTGTGCTAGTTTGTGCCTGTCTGTGTGTGTGTTGTGGGACGAGGCCTTTTGAGTCCTTCTCCCTCCTGAAGGACACGCCCCTTATTTCTGTACTGTCCCACTTCCCAGGGGATCCCCAATTGGGCTTCATCAAAGTGGGCGGAGACAAGGAGTGAGCCGCGTAGTGTAGGTTTTAATTTTTAACGGTGATTAAAATATTTATTGGTCACTTCACTTGGCTTCCCGACAACCCCTCTGTGTGTGCTGGGACCTGGCAGGGTCCGGGAGGTCGGAGGACGCGGGAGTAATGGTCCTAAGGGAGGTGTCGCCGAGAGACGCCGCGGGAGGGCGGAGCCTAGGTCGTCCGTCGCAGGGCTCAAAGTTGGCGCTTCTGGGTGATCCAGGAGCGCGTGCAGGGTGCGGAGGGGCAGACCTGGAGGCAGGGTGCTGCGTGCCTCCCGCGTGCCGCCAACCCTCACTTGATCTGAACGGGAATTTCCGGTCCTTCACGCTGGCCTTCGGAGTAAATGAAAGTGAAAGGGGAAGAGACCTAGAGTAGAGATCGCAGCGCCATGGAGCCTCTGCCCCTGCTTATCGCTGTGGTCTTGGGTGAGCGAACCCCGCTGCTTGTTTAGGAAAGGGCGCACTGGGAAGGAGAGGGAGGTGGTCCCATCTCACGACCGAAGGGGCGGGGCAGGTCGCTGGACATCCCGGCCGCCCGGTCACTGGAGCCCCTCTCCCCCAGGCCTGGCGACCACCGTGTCGGCTGGACCGGCCGCGGTTGAGTGCTGGTTCGTGGAAGATTCAGGTAGCCTGGCCAAGAGACCTGCCGCGTTGCTACTGCGCCAGGGACCCAGGGGTCCGCCGCCCCGGCCAGATCTTGACCCTAAGCTGTACTTCAAGGTGGATGGTGAGTCTTCGGGACTCACTGCATCTATCGCCTCCTCTTTAGCTCACGTCGGGCCCTTGGGCCTCAGTTTCCCCCTTTGTAAATAAGTCTGGGTTCTCTCTAATTCTCTCACTACTTTGTTAGTATGTACATTCCGGTCTGTGTACAGTCTGCACGCTTCCAGCCGGGGCTACAGTTGCACCCTTTCGGTCCCGCAGACCCGGCCGGAATGCTCCTGGCTGCCTTCAGGCGGTACCCCGCGGGCGCCCCCGCACCGCACTGCGAGATGAGCCGCTTCATCCCGTTCCCCGCCTCGGCGAATTGGGCTAGAGGTCTGATCCCGCAGCAGAACTGCCCGCGGGCCCTGGACGGGGATTGGCTGCTGGTCAGCGTGTCCAGCACCGTCTTCAGCCTTTCTGTCCTGCTGCGACCACAGCCAGAGCCTCAGCGGGAGCCCGACTTCACCATGGCAACAGGTAGCCACGGAGAGGTGCGGGAGATGGATGGGTAGTTTTTAAAGGTCGCCCAGTGGCCACTGGCGGAGTAGATCTGAATGAGTCATTTCTCCAATTGGGGTTCAGTATATTTTTTGTTAAGCGAGGCAGTTGGTTAGAATTTGTCTTCACCCTTCTTTGTAGGCCAAGAGTAAAACTGAAATCAACTCTGGTTTTTGGGCGGGGCTTTGTAGACAGGTTGGGGAAGTCACGGTGGTTTCCAGATACCGGAGTTTGAGAAACTTGTAAAGTGACAAGTAGTGAGTCCTAAAACCCGGATTTTTTTCTGCACTCCTCCAAAGTCAGTAAATCGCTAGGCACCCTACTTGGAACAGTTGAGCCTGTTTCAAAACTCAGACTTTGAGTTTCACCTAAGCCTACTCTAGCCTAGTGACAATCAGCCAGGCCAGGAAGCTCTTCCTCAGGCTCGAGGCCATGGCCTGTTGTCCGTTAATAGTGGCCTCTAGTGGGCAGAAGGGACGCGGCAAAGGCGGAGGATTCTTCTGCAAGGCCACTTCTGAATAGTGCAGTGCACTTTGCTGGGCTGGACTCCGGGTCACTCCATGGGCATATGCTGAAATGGGGTAGATCTGACGTGAATGTCTCTGGACACCAGGCAACAGGTAGAGAGACTCCTTGACTTTTCCATTTCTAGTGTTCTCATGCAAATACTCCCACCAAACTCCTGTGTCCTTACCTGCTCCATCACTTGAGAACTTCCACAGGACAAGGGGACAACCTGAAACCCTCAGCCGGGCTGGCACCTCCGTTCTTAGCTCTGCCCTGGGCAGACCTGCTGTGGGTACAGCCGTTCACTCCAGAGAAACAGCCCTCCTCCTGCTGGTTTTCACCAGAGATGATGGTGGCCGCCACAGCCTTTCCTCTGTGTCTATTTTTTCCAGCTGTGAAAAGCAGGAACTATTCTCCCAGCTTTTCCTTTGTGACAGTGAAGCAAGGCACTGAGTTAATTTACTTATTGATGCAATAAATGTTTATTAGTGCCAAGAAAAAGTTAGGACCCAGAGGTCCCCAGATCAAGCTCCAGATAGATGTTATTGGAAGTTCATATAGACCAAAGCCTTGGCAAAATGTGGTGGCATGTCTCTGTAACCCAAGCACCTGGGAAGCTTAGGCAGGTTTATCAGGAGTGCGAAGCTACCCTGGGCTGCAGAGGGAGTCCTGGTCTAGCCTGTGCAACACAGCAAGACTCTTTTTCAAAACTAGTAAGTAACATACTGAAAGCTAATTCCTTCTCCGTGGTAGGGTGGCCCTGTATACTCTAAGTGACAGAGGTGATCAGGTATAGACTAAGTGTGGTTCTCAGACTTGTCAACAGATAATCCTGTGTGACTTTTGCATGGCTGGGGTGTGTGGCTCAGTGGTTGTATTCTTTCTTCCTTCCTTCCTTCCTTCCTTCCTCCGAATCTGGAGCCTCAGCAGAGCAGTATGTGGCCTTAAACTCCAAGTCATCTCGGTAGCCCCTTGTATGTATTGTAACTGAGCTCTGGGCCCTGGGTTGATTCTTGGGGCTGCCCAGACAGGGAGTCTGCTTCCACAGACTCCTGGGGTGGAATCAAATGTGTGTCCTGTCTTCCTCATCAAATCGCTTCCAGGTCACTTCTGCTCGATTAGAAACATGAAAATGGGGGCTGGAGAGATGGCTCCGTGGTTAAGAGCACTGGCTGCTCTTCCAGAGGACCCAGGTTCAATTCCCAGCACCCACTTGACAGCTCACACATGTCTGTAAATCCAGTTCCAGGGGATTTGACACCCTCACACAGACATACATGCAGGCAAAACACAACATAAAAATAAATAAATCTTTAAAAAAACAAAACAAGCCACCAACAGGCTGGGGGCGCCTTAGTGGGAGGGATTTCCTAGCAGCAGGAAGCTCTGCTGTGCAGACTTCTGTGCCCCATGTGTGTACTGAGAGCCTCCTGTGAAGCCGTTTTGAGCCAGGAGTGGAACAGATTTGGTTAGCTAGAGGTGTCAGGTGACGCCTTCGCCACAGCCTCCGTAGGTAGGTACTGTTCTTATCGCGGCCACCTCTTTATTCGTTTTCCTTTGTTTTGAGACTGGGTCTCATATAGTAGCCCAGGCTTGTCTGGAGCTCATGGCAATCCTCCTGCCCGAGTCTCCCGTGTGAGCCACTGTGCCCTGCTTCCATTTCTGGTTTGGAGATAGGAGGGGCTGAGGGTGTGGGTCAGTGGTAGACCCACTGCCTACTGTGTGTGAGTCTGATCATCCGCGTTGGAGGTGCATGTCCGTAATCCTAGCACCTGAGAGGCAGGGACAGGTGGGCCCGGAGTCCCATGACATCATGGGCTACATGAGACCGCTTCAAATAAGATAGCTCAGTGGCCGAGCACTTGCCTGGCATGGATGAGGCCTTAGGTTCAGTCATTAGCACTGCACCTGTTAGCTACTCCCCACTGCCTCCCAACGCGCGCGCGCGCACACACACACGCGCACACACACACACACACACACACACACACACACACACACACACACACTAACCAAACAAATGAACAAAGAAACAAAAAAAGGGAGCTAGAGAGATGGCTCAGAGGTTAGGAGCACTGGCTGCTCTTCCAGAGGTCCTGAATTCAATTCCCAGCAACCACATGGTGGCTCACAACCATCTGTAATGAGATCTGGTGCCCTCTTCTGGCCTGCAGGGATATGTGCAGACAGAACACTGTATACATAATAAATAAATAAATAAATCTTTTTTTTAAAAAAAAAGAAACAAAAAAGGAAAGAAAGAACTTGGGAAGCTAAAGTAAGAGAATCAGTCGAGTTCCAGACTAGCTTAGCCCTACATAGTGAGTTTCAAGATAGCCTGGGCCAGAGTGAGTCTTGTCCCCAAAAATAAACAAACAAATAATAAATAAATAAATAAATAAAATAAAAGAGGTGTGTGTGTGTGTGTGTGTGTGTGTGTGTGTGTGTGTGTGTGTGTGTGTAGAGATGGCCCAGCAGTTAAGAGCACTGACTGCTAGGATTGTGGTCCTAGTGCCTGTCCTGTTTGATGGCTCACAGCCACCTGTAACACTAATTCCAGGGGATCCAGTGCCCTCTTCTGGCCTCCTTGGGTACTGCACACACATGATGCACTTAACATACATGCAGGCACACATATAAAAAAATTAAAAAATAAAAAAAATGTAAATGTGCCCCTAGATCTTGGACATCTCCAGAATTTGAGAGCTGTAGTGGGCAGTGTGTTCAGCACAGATTCCTAGGGTTGAACCCCCGCCCCACATACACACATCACCTTGATTTACCCTTATTCTTCCTGCACATTGTTAGCTACATTGGTTTAGAACTGGAATGAAGGGAGGGCTTGGAGGTCGTATTACAAATGGAGGTGTCTCTGAAGGGTGGGTAAACTGAGGCCCACAGCTCTGCTTTTCTACTCTCCCTCTCTCCCCTTTCTCCCAATGCCCAGTGGTGCTGACCGTCCTCACCCACAGCCCCAACCCTCGGATCCAGCTGGGAAAAGATGCGGTGCTGGACCTGAGCTTTGCCTACATGCCCCCGACTCTGGAAGATGCTCTGTCTCCGGCCGCAGGTCCCCCTCCCTTTGGGCTGGAGTGGCGTCGCCAGCACCGGGGCAAGGGTCACCTGCTGCTGGCTGCGACTCCCGGGCTGGCTGGGGAAACGCCACCAGCCCAAGAAAAGGCTGTGGCATTTGCTGCTTGGGATGACAATGAGCCCTGGGGCCCGTGGACTGGGAATGGGACCTTCTGGCTGCCAGCTGTGAAACCTTTTCAGGAGGGCATCTACCTGGCTACTGTACACCTGCCCTATCTGCAAGGACAGGTCTCCCTGCAGCTGACGGTGCACAGTGAGTGGGTATACCGTGGCAGCGGGAGGGGAGATAGACATGAGCGTGTATGGGTGGTAAATGTAGATGGGGGGGGGTCCTGGGAATCTGACCGCTTTAACATGGGGATTCCCACCATCAGAGCACCCCTCCAGTACAAGGGAAGTAGAAGCCAGACCGGGGGAGGAAGTGGAATCTCTCATTTTCCTTTCTTATTCTTTCTTCAGAGCCCCCCAAAGTGTCTCTGACACCAGCCCCCCTTGTGTGGGCTGCCCCGGGAGAGACACCCCCGGAACTGCTCTGCCTCGTGTCCCACTTCTACCCTGCGGCGGGCCTGAGGGTGGAGTGGGAGCGCAGAGGTGGCCCAGAAGGCGGTTCTGGAAAGGCTGAGGGGGAGACGTGGCTCTCCACTGTCCGCCACCATTCCGATGGCTCTGTCAGCCAGGCTGGGCACCTGCGGCTGCCCCCAGTCACTGCCAAGCAGCATGGAGCACGCTATGCCTGTCGGGTCCACCACCCCAGCCTGCCGGCATCGGGGCGCAGTGCTGAAGTCACCCTGGAGGTGGCAGGTAACCCGGAGAACCTCTGAACCAGGGTGGGACCTCGGGAAACACCGAGCTCACTGGCACTGCTTCCCTTGCCAGGCCTCTCCGGGCCCTCAATCGAGGACAGCATAGGCCTGTTCCTGTCCGCTTTTCTCCTTCTGGGACTCATCAAAGCACTAGGCTGGATGGGTAAGTGTGAGCCCGCTCCAAAGGACATTTCCCGCCTGCTCCGTGAAGTCTCACATACCCCTTCCTTCCCCTGCCACTCACATCCCTCCCCCTCCGCCTTTCCCATAGCTGCCTACCTGACCATTCATAAAGACTCAAAGGCGAAGGTCACAGCTGCCAGCCTGGACTCAAAGGTAACAGCGCCCGGTTCTGGGTCTTTCCCTCCTCATGCCGCGTTTCTGCATGGTGGGACGCTGGCTGCTGGCGTGGCAGGCAGCCACGGGTGTCGATTTCACACAGACCTCGTCTAAATCCTTCTAACTATAGCTCACCTCAGACTTTCCAATCTGGGTTTGTTTACTTGAGTGCAGTTCAGTCTGTTAGAGATGTAAGCCACACACCTAAACTGAGATAATTAGTAGCTACATTAAAAAAAAAAAAAGGCAGGTGTCAGGGCACTTCAGAGGCGGAGGCAGAGTCTTGAGTTCTAGGCTGCTGCATAGAAACTTTGGCTCGTGTGGAGAGGAGTAAAATGAAACAGGCAAAACAATTTAATAATATATTTAAAATTACATTTTTGTTGAGACAGGTCTCATGTAGCCCAAGCTGGCCTCAAACTTGATGCATAGTTGAAGATGATTTTGTTTGTTTGTTTGTTTATTTATTGGTTTTTCAAGACAGGGTTTCTCTGTAGCTTTGGGGCCTGTCCTGGACTAGCTCTGTAGACCAGGCTGGCCTGGAACTCACAGAGATCTGCTTGGCTCTGCCTTCCAAGTGCTGGGATTAAAGGCGCGTGTGCCACCACTGTCCGGCGAGGATAATCTTAAATGCTTCATTCTTCTGCCTCCACCTTCCAAGTGATAGGATTACAGGAGTGTCACCACACTCAGTTAATGAACCTGCGTTTTGTGCTTTTTAGAAATTGCATTTATCTATGTGTGTGGCTATGTCCATACCATGGCACACATGTGGAGGTCAAGGAATAACTTGGGGGAGTTGTTTTCTCCTTCTACCACATGGGTCTTGGGGATCAAATTCAGAAGGGCAAGTACCTTTACCCCTGAGCCACGCCACTAGTCTATCTTTCTTCCTTTTTAAAGAATTTGTTTTGTGTGTATATATGAATGTGAGGGGTGTTGTCACATGTGGTTGGGTGTCAGAGGACAGCTCTTGGGAACAAATTTTCTCCTACAACCTTGTGGGATCCCAGATCAAACTCAACCACCTGCAGCTGACTCTGCCCGCTGAGCTGTCTCACAAGCATAGGTTTTTAAAGTGCAGAAGACAGTCAGAATTTACTACAGAGTAAGTGGGGGACCATCGAAGTGTAAGGGTGGGTGATGGCTAAAGGGACTGTTGTGGAGGAAAACACTATCACAGAGTGTGAAAGAACAATGGCCGGGAAGGCTACTGTGCAACCTACATTAAGTCGTGAACCTTACCTATCCAGAATATGTAAACATGTAAACAGTGTCAGAAATTCCAAAGCTCAGAGCACAGCCCAGGGGTAGAGTGTGCTTAGTCTCAGGTGACCCGAGGGGCCTTTGAGACGATGGCTCCCCTCTCCCAGAAGACTCAGGAGGTAGACCACTTAGTATTTGGCAGGTGGGAAATGCCAGCCCCATCCTGCTCCCACCCCCTGATGAGAATGTTTCTAGACTAACTAACTAACTAACTAGCTAACAAACACTCTAACACTTCAAATTCTCCACTTCTCTCTTCTCTTGCAGAAGTCACAGTAAAGGCACTCAATTCCGTGGAAGGCCACCCTCATCTTTGGCCCAGCTGACTCCAGTAGCTCCTCCCCTAAACAGCGTCCCTTCATGTTATCTTCTACTCCCTCCACTGAGTGGCTGGTGTTGCTTTTTTATTTTATTTTATTATTTTTTGGGTTTTTTTTTTTTTGAGACAGGGTTTCTCTGTGTAACAGCCCTGGCTGCCCTGGAATTCACTTTGTCGACCAGGCTGACCTCAAACTTGCCGAGATTCGCCTGCCTCTGCCTCCCAAGTGCTGGGATTAAAGGCATGCGCCACCACCACCCGGCTATTTTTTATTTTTGTTGTTTTGTTCTTGTTTTTAGACAAGGTCTCTCCATGTAGCCTTGGCTGGCCTGGACTTCACCAAGCCAACCAGGCTGGCCTTGAAGTCCCAGAGATCCACCTGCCTCTGGCTCTGGAGTAAGGAAGGGCATTGGTCACCATGCCTCAAGGATTGTTTTTTATTTTTATTTTTTAAAGATAAATCTAGCATTGTTAGAGTTCTAAGGCAGTGATTCTCAAAAATTTGGGTTCCAATACATCTTAAAAATGAGCAAGAAGCCCAAAGACTTTTTGTTATGTGGGCTACAGCTATTGGAACTTAACTAAAGTTAAAAAAAAAAAAAAAAAAAAAAAAAAAAAAGCCAGGCATAGTGGCGCACAGCACTCCAGAGGCGGAGGCAGGTGAATCTGTGTGAGTCCCATGCCAGCCTGATGTACAATAGGGAGTTCCAGGTCAGCAGGGTGGGGCTCTGTGGAGAGAACGAAACACAAGAATCTACAGTAGTCTCGAGCCCTTTAAGACCACCGGAAATATCAGGTATTCACAAGGGGCTCACAGCATCTTAACACCACGACGCTTCTAGAGCCGAGCGGCCCGTGTGTCTCCCATGGCAGACTAAGGCCTACCTCTCCAGCTCTCCTCTCATACCACAGCGTTTCCTCTGCCTGCTCTACCATCGCCATCTCTGGGTTCCAGGCCTGATGGGCCTCGTTCTGCCACTGACTCTCGAGTGTCCCTCTCGTGCGGCTCACCGGCTGAACCTGAAGAACGTCTGTCCCCTCCTGCCCGCCCGCCCGCCGGGGCACCAGTGTTGTGTGCCAATAAAGTGCTTCGGAGTCCCCATGCGTGTCTCTCGCTCTGCCCTCTTGACAAGCACAGCGAGCCTCTCGGTCACCTCGGGGCCCCTGCCACTACCGGGTCTTCCCGGTGCAGGGAGGCGACACAACCACCGTCGGAACTGCTCACACTCTGGCGCACCAGGAGACCCGGACTCCGGCAGCGACGGACCAGAGCGGAACCAAGCCGCGACGGGAACGCCGCCGGCGCCTCTCCCACCGGCTTCCGGCCCCGCCCCGAGGTGGGCGGGCACAGAGGCGGCGGCTCGGAAAACCCGGCCCGGATCCGCTCCGCTGCACTCGCGTGCGGGCGCGGGCAGTGTCACCCGCGGGCTGCAGGAGCGGGGTCGCGCCCCTCCTACGGCGCTCTCCCAGGGAGAGGCCATAGCACTGTTCTTGTTAGAGAAGCGGATTTAAAGTTCTGTTCTTGCCCCCCCCGCGGAGGCTCGGGGTCTCGATCTCCAGTCTGTCTGTCCTGGGAGACACGGGTTCCTGAATCCCCGAGTAGGGGTGCAGGGGACAGTGGAGTCGGGCACCCGGAGTCTGGGTCCTGGCCCCTGGCGTCCAGCACTTCCCTAGTCGGCGGCCCTGGCTCCTGTCCTCACTTCCTTCCCTTTTTGGCTCCTGCTGTCGGGCGGACGCCGGGAGGGGGGAAGCGGAAAGGGCGGGAGGGCCCGGGAGCCCGGCTGGCTTGGGAGGGGGGCGCGGAAAAGCCCGGGAGGGGACTCGGTCGAGGGCCAGAGACCGACCAGAACGGAGGCCCGGGACGCGCGCACAGCCTCTCACCCCTCCCGAGCAGGTCAGAGCCCGAGCCCCGGGTGACCCTGCCCATTCCGCACTCGGGATCCCCTAACCCCCAACAGGCACTGAGGGCCCTGGTTCCCCACTCCTGCGTGCCCGCCCGCCCCCCAGCCTTCCTGAGGGACTCCCACCCAGGTCCCCTGCCCTGCCCGTCCCCCCCACGCCCGTCTCCCCCACGCCCGCCTGACTCCACCCCCGCCCCACCCGTCTCTCCCCAGGCGCCCCCATGGCCTGACCCCGCTGATTCCTCCACTCGGCCATGCTCCCGCGGCCCCTGCGGCTGCTTTTGGACACGAACCCCCCCGGGGGAGTCGTGCTGAGCAGCTTCCGGAGCCGAGACCCCGAAGAGGGTGGGGACCCAGGTGGCCGGGCCGTGGGCGGGGGGCAGGAGGAAGAGGATGAGGAAGAAGAAGAGGTGAGACGCGGGTGGCGGGAGGCAGGGCATTAAATATTTCTGAGACTCTCCTCCTTTTGGTGTCTCTGGGTCCCTCGGTCTCTTCCTGCCGCACTCACATCCGCACCTCCGTCTGGGTGTCTGGCGGCGGGCGCTGGAGTCTCTGGACTTCTCCCTGTCGGTCTGACTCGGGACCCGCCTGCAGGAACCTGCCGAGTTCCTGCCTGGAAAGCCTGGCGGCCAGGCAGGCTGGCTGTGCCTGCGGGGCTCAGGTCCTCTTTGCCCATGCCTGCCCCAGAGAGCTGCCTCTGGGCAGTTGTGTCTTGGTCCCTGTCTCCCTCCTGGTTTTTGTTTGGCGGGGAGGGGTTTGTTTCCACAGTAACCAGCTCCTCAGCCTCTAGGATTGGGGAGGGAACCCTCAGATTTCACCGCCCCCTTCCCCCACCCCCTGGTGCTGGATTGAGGGCAGCAAGCCCAGAGGTCCTGGCACCCGGTGAGATGATCCTAGGATAGGTAGAGAGGGGTCATCTTCCTTCTTAGGGACTAATAGTTGTGACCAGCGGCAGGACTTGGGGCTTCAGGAGGATCCAGAAGTTAGATTCGGAGCCCAAGAGGCCCTGGTCTCCTGGGTCCCGACATTGGTAAAGTTAGGGTGACTGGCAAGGCTGGTTTTTCGGGATCGGTCGGGGGAGGGGCTAGGGCCACATGACTCTGAGTCTACCGTCCCCCCATCATCCCGACTTCCCCTTTTTCTTGTAACTGGGATCGGAGCCGCCACCTTCAGGGGATCCCCAGTGCTGAGATTGAGTGGGAGCTGCATTCGGGAGACCTGGGGAAGGGGAGTCTATGCAGTGGGGCTCCTGTGCTTCTGTCGGGGAGGGCGGGGCATGTGACGGCCTGAAGTTTCAGCTTCCCTGTGCTTCAGGTCTCTCCTTTGGCTTCGTGCCTCGTCTGGCGCGCCGCTCCCGCCCTTTGCACCCCGCTTTTCTGCCGAGCTGGGCTCAGCTGTGGGAGGGGGGGAAGGCGATTTGGGTGTGTCCAGAAGAAGGGTTCCTGCATTCAGTTGAAGCCCCCTCTACGACCTTCTCTATTCCAGCAAGCTCTGAGGCGGCTGGGGGGGGGGCTGTCTGAGCCCCAGTGGGGGTAGACCTGGGGTCACCAGCACCCTCTAGCCCTCGTACTCGCTGGTATTGTCCCCTGCCGTCACAGGTGAGGGCTACAGAGGGAGGAGCAGGGCCTGGGGAGCAATGGCCGGGCCCTGGAGGGGCTGTGGAACTGACTTGTTTTCCCCGCTCCTCCAGGCTCCCGCGTCCGTCTGGGATGAGGAGGAAGACGGCGCCACCTTCACTGTCACCAGCCGCCAGTACCGGCCTCTTGACCCCTTGGTGAGATCATGGCTTTGACCTCTCACCTCTGACCCCTCACCCCGCAGTTCTTTGATTTTTTTTTTTTCTTTCTTTTTGGGCAGAGCTCCGGGTTGCGGGTCTGGAGTCTCTCTAGACCCCGTGTTGTGTGATTTGAGCTCTTTCTGAACCTTGGCAAACATGAGCTAGGTCTGGAGTCTCCAGTAGGGGTGGGGAGATGAGTGAGCCCCACTCCGTGTTCTCCAGGCTCCTGTGCCCCCGCCTCGCTCCTCCCGACGGCTCCGCGCTGGCACTCTGGAGGCCCTGGTCAGACACCTGCTGGATGCCAGGACGTCGGGGGCTGACATGACCTTCACTCCAGCCTTGCTGGCCACCCACCGGGCCTTCACCTCCACGCCTGCCCTGTTTGGGCTTGTGACTGACAGGTCAGGGGCCAAGGGTGGAGGGGGCTCCCGGGCCTCTGAGCGCTCACAGCACCACCGGGGGTGGGGGTGGGGGTTGAAGGAGCTGCATAGGTAGACCCTCTCCTCATCCGCAGGCTGGAAGCCCTTGAGTCGCATCCTCCTGGTGAGCTAGAGAGGACCACAGGGTGAGTGCCCCTGACTCGACCCCAGTCCCCCCTGACGAAGCTGAGGCTGGACCTCTGACCCTTGGCTGGCTCCCCCTCTCCCAGGGTAGCCATCTCCGTACTTTCAACCTGGCTGGCCTCTCACCCTGAGGATTTTGGCTCTGAGGTCAAGGGTCAGCTTGACCGGCTTGAGAGCTTCTTGCTTCGGACAGGGTACGCAGCGCGGGAGGGTGTTGGGGGGGGCAGTGCTGACCTCATCCGAAACCTCAGGGCCCGGGTAGACCCCCGGGCCCCCAACCTTCCTAAGCCCCTGGCCCTTCCTGGCGATTCCCCTGCTGACCCCACGGATGTCCTGGTGTTCCTCGCTGACCACTTGGCCGAACAGCTGACCCTGCTAGATGCGGTGAGACCTTGACCTTTGACCCTACACTCTGACCCCTGACTAACCTCTCCTTGCTTCCGATGCTCCTGGAGTTGCTCTTCCCTCTGCGGCTCTGCCCCTCCCTGCCCTCCTCCCCTTCCTTGGCTGTCATCCTCGAGCTCTGTGCCCTGCTGGTCCCCGGCCACTTAAGAGCCTCAGCTCCCCGGGATTGGAAGCCGGTCTGGCCGACTGTCCATTTTAACCCGTGCGCTCTACCCTGCAGGAGCTGTTTCTCAATCTGGTCCCCTCTCAGTGTCTGGGAGGCCTGTGGGGTCACAGAGACCGGCCAGGACATTCTCATCTCTGCCCATCTGTCCGAGCTACCGTCACACAGTTCAACAAGGTGGCAGGGGCAGTAGTCAGCTCTGTCCTGGGGGCCACCTCGATGGGAGAGGGGCCAGGGGAGGTGACTGTGAGGCCGCTCCGACCCCCTCAGAGGGCCCGGCTCCTGGAGAAGTGGATCCGTGTGGCCGAGGTAAGGGAGAACAGCCCTGCTGGCTGGGGACTGTGACATGGAGAGGGCCTGCCGACGGCCTTGACTCTCTTTTCGGGTCCTCACAGGAGTGCCGCCTGCTTCGGAACTTCTCCTCAGTCTACGCTGTTGTGTCGGCCCTGCAGTCCAGCCCTATCCACAGGCTTCGGGCGGCCTGGGGGGAAGCAGCCAGGTGGGAGGCCCCAAGTGCCTGAGGCCTGGGGTGCAGCAGCTGAGCCAGGCCTGTGCTCAGGGCACTGCTCTTCCTCCCTAGGGACAGCCTCAGAGTCTTTTCCAGCCTGTGCCAGATTTTCTCCGAGGAGGATAATTATTCCCAGAGCAGAGAGCTCCTCCTGCAGGTGAGGCCGGTCCTGCTTTCCCCAGCCTCAGCCCCTGCCCCGCCCCCCACCCCTCACCACATCTTGTCACCGCCAGGAAGTGAAGCTGCAGCCCCCTGGGGAGCCACACTCCAAGAAGGCCCCAAGGTCCGGCTCCAGGGGTGGGGTGAGTGACCAGTGGGGCTGGGAGGCCTGGTGGCGAGGTGAACGAGGACAGTTCTGTGCGGAGGGAAGGGAAAGAAGGGTGTGTGTCAGGCGGGAGTCTGACCCTGACCTCTCTGCAGGGTGTGGTTCCATACCTTGGGACCTTCCTGAAGGACCTAGTGATGCTGGATGCAGCCTCCAAGGATGAGCTGGAGGTCAGTGGTGTGTGTGTGTGTGTGTGTGTGTGTGTGCATGTGTGCAGCCTCCAAGGATGAGCTGGAGGTCAGTGGTGTGTGTGTGTGTGTGTGTGTGTGTGTGTGTGTGTGTGTGTGTGTGTGCAGCCACCAAGGATGAGCTGGAGGTCAGTGGTGTGTGTGTGTGTGTCTGTCTGTCTGTCTGTTCTGGAAGGCTTAACAGGTGCACCTAAGGCTCAGACAGAGCCCTTCCACAGAGAGGCTACAAGACAGAAGCAGCAGAGTACAGTTTCTGGAGCCAGGTTCTGTCTCCATGGCAAACACTTCAGCCTCCGCACTTCGGTGGTCGTCAGTATACGTCTGACTGCGTCCACTCCAGCCTGTTAACGGGAGGGATAAATGAATACATTTTTGTCGAGTGTTTTGAGCAGACCGGAAACACTGGCATATAGTTTATGAGATAACAAATCCTGAATAGCTGGTGGTGATATGAGGGGCTCCCCAGCATGTTCCACCCACAGTGCTGCAAAAGATGCCGAGGCTTCCAGAAAGTTCCTTGTCCTGCTGTGAGCCCAATTGTCTCATCTAGAAGCTCGATGCTTTCTCTTAGACAGTAATTTAAGGTGTCAAGTGGAGCTGGGTGTTACCTGGAACCCCACACTACACTCAGGATGCAGAGGCAGGACAGTCTCTCAGACTTAGAGGGCAGCCTGGTCTACATGGTTTTTTGTTGTTTTAAATTTTTTTTTTTTTTTTTTATTTTTTTATTTATTTTTTTTATTTTTTTGGTTTTTCGAGACAGGGTTTCTCTGTGTAGCTTTGCGCCTTTTCCTGGAACTCACTTGGTAGCCCAGGCTGGCCTCGAACTCACAGAGATCCGCCTGGCTCTGCCTCCCGAGTGCTGGGATTAAAGGCGCGCGCCACCACCGCCCGGCTGTTGTTTTAATTTTTAAGACTTATTTTGCCCAGCAGAATGGCACACGCCTTTAACCCCAGCACTCAGGATGCAGAGGCAGGCAGAGCTCTATGACTTCAAGGCTAGTCTGATCGACATAGTGAGTTCTAGCCAGCCAAGGCAGATAGGAGCTTGGGTCTGAGGTGTGAATGGAGGAGAGGGATGGAATCCCACGGTCTAAGTGGCTTGTGCACTGGCTCTGTTTGGGAAGAAGGGTGTTCTCTCTGGCGCCCGAGCAGGATTAGCACATTCGTCCTTTGCCCTTGCAGAACGGCTACATCAATTTTGACAAGCGGAGGAAGGTGAGGGGACTGTGGGGCTGGACCCTGGGATTCCCTGATCATGTCCCAGGATGGGGAGAGGGAGGCAAACTCAGGGGTCCCTGAGTTTTGGCTCCTGCAGTTTGAGGGCTCCTTCCCAGGAGTTTGCGGTCCTTTCTGAGCTGCTGCGCCTCCAGAACGAATGTCGTGGCTACGACCTCCGTCCTGACCCTGATATCCAACAGTGGCTCCAGGGCCTCCAGCCATTAACAGAAGCTCAGAGGTGACTGGCCGGGTGGTTGGGTTCTAGGGCTCTGGCTGGGGAATGTGGGTGTGTGTGTTGATGGCATATCCTGACCTCTGTCCATGGCTATCCTGTCCAGTCACCGTGTGTCCTGTGAAGTGGAACCTCCTGGTACCGGTGACTCCCCTGCTACCAGGATGCTTCGGCCGACGCTAGTCATCTCACAGTGGACAGAGTAGGAGCATTGCTGGCTGGGAGCTGGTCTCATGGGGACTTGCCGCTGCCCCTGTCCTGGTCTGACTTCCTGCCTCCCCAGAGTTCTGGGCTCTGTCGGAGGCCCCACCCCTCTCGTGTCCTGGGATCGGCCCAGTGTTGGGGGAGATGAAGCACCGGGGACCCCTGCTCCTCTGCTGACTCGGCTGGCCCAGGTGAGTCCACCTCTGACCACGCTGAGACGCCTCTCTGCCTCCCTCCCTCCGTGACCTCCCCCGTCTGCCCCTAGCACATGAAGTGGCCATCCCCCCCTCCGTGACCTCCCCCTCCGTGACCTCCCCCTCCGTGACCTCCCCCGTCTGCCCCTAGCATGTGAAGTGGCCATCCCCCCCTCGTGACCTCCCCTTCCGTGACCTCCCCTTCCGTGACCTCCCCCCGTCTGCCCCTAGCACATGAAGTGGCCATCCGTCTCGTCTCTGGACTCGGCCCTGGAAAGCACCTCCTCTCTGCACAGTCCGGCTGACCCTAGCCACCTCTCCCCTCCAGCCTCCTCCCCTAGGCCCTCTCGGGGTCACCGCCGCTCAGCCTCCTGTGGATCCCCATTGAGTGGGGGCACAGGAGAGGGGGCCTCTAGGGGTTCTGGATACGGGGGAGGGGTATCTGGACCAGGGTCCTCCGATTGCCGAATTATCCGAGTCCAGATGGAGCTGGGGGAAGACGGCAGCGTCTACAAGAGCATCTTGGTGAGGGAGCCGGGGCCGGGCTGGGTGGGGAGAACCTCGCTGTATTAGACAGGAGTGTCATCTTGGGTTTGGGCAGTCAGGACTCCACTGTAGCTCCTGTGGGACTCTGCATTAGCGGGCCACCCTGAGTGTTGGGGCTGAGTACACTTTCAGATCCAGCAGTTGCCCTGCAGGAGCATCCTTGTTGCTGGCACCATGTGGGCTGGCTTATTGGGTTTCTTGTTGATTGGACACAGGTCTTTTTTTGGCTGGGTTGGAAGGATAGGAAACAGGTCATCATGGTGTATTTATTGCTCTTTTGGTCTCTTTTGAAGGTGACAAGCCAGGACAAGGCTCCAAGTGTCATTAGTCGTGTCCTTAAGAAAAACAATCGTGATTCTGCAGTGGCTTCAGAGTTTGAGCTGGTACAGCTGCTGCCGGGGGAGCGAGGTGAGCAGCCAGGGGAAGGCAAAGTGAAGGGTGTGTTCTCACGGGGCACTCGGGGGAGGAATGAATGCTTGACACCCCCTCTGAACCCACAGAGCTAACCATCCCACACTCGGCTAATGTCTTCTATGCTATGGATGGTGCATCTCACGACTTCCTCCTGCGGCAGCGCAGAAGGTCCTCCGCTGCCACACCGGGTTCCCACATCGGCCCCTCTGCCTCAGGAACTCCCCCGAGCGAGGGAGGGGGGGGCTCCTTTCCCAGGATTAAGGCCACGGGGAGGAAGATTGCACGGGCCCTGTTTTGAGGTTTACAGAAGTCACAGCACTCACCCAGCAGTGGTGGCCACTACACTAGCAGGAATCCTGAAAGGCGGCCAGCAGCCCTGGACAGTCCACTGCCACTTGTTTACCAAACCACCGAGAGAGCCAGCCCCGTGGACTGGTGATCACATAACCAAATTGGATCCCAGCATACAGCTTCCACCTCTGGGCAATGTGGTGAACTGTCAGTGTTGGGAAGAGTGTGCTCCTGCCACACGCTAGCCTGTGAAGGGCCAAGGAAAGGCCTAGAGGCTGAGCCCAGGGCAGAGGACAATGACATGACCTTCTGTTGGGAGCTTCTTGTCACTGTGACAACACTAAGACAATAAACCCAAACACTACCTGAATTCTGTTCCCATCCTTCAGTGCACAGAACTGGGCACTAGGAATGAGGAGCGGGATGAAAGAAGGCAGAGAACAGGGCCAGGGACTCCACTTCCAGGGGTGCCCGGCATGGCTCAGTGTGACGTGCCTGGCGGGCAGGATGCACAAGGCTCTGGTCCATCCGGGGACCTGAGAGCAGGGTCCTGGTGAAAGCGGACCCGGTGACGCCTTCACTCCTGGCTCCTCTATAGACTGCTTTCTCTTGCCACAGACACTAAGAAGCAGGGGCTCCTGAATCATATCCATCACTGTCCCTCAAAAGCAGATTCACAAGAAATAATTTAGGACAAAGAAATTAAAAAACAACTTTGTGGATATGACATATATGTTTGGAAGAATTTCAGATTAGTTAAAAGTTACATTCAGCTGGGTGGTGGTGGCACACACCTTTAATTCCAGCACTTAGGAGGCAGATCTCTGTGAGTTTGAGGCCAGCCTGGTCTACAGAGCGAATTTCAGGATAGCCAGGGCTGCAGAGAAACATTCTCTCCAAACAAAAAGACAAAAAAAAAAAAAAAAAAAAGAGAGATTCCAACCAATGCTAAGAAGACAGGTGAAGACAGGCTAATGACCTAGAGCTGTCTGGGGACAAGTGCTCAGAGTGAGGGACCACGTCACACCCTGGGCTCTCGGCTAGAGAACCGTGTGTTCTACAACTAAACTGACATCTTAGGGTTATACTCCCATGTCCCCGGGTTACGCCAACCAACATAAGGGAAGATAAAGAGTTGTGTGAACAGGCAAGAAACAGGCTGAGACATTTCAGACTCAAAACTGAAAACAAAAACGCCAGAACCCTATCTCAGAGGTGTAAATTATAACCAGGAAGGGGCCGAGGAAAGGGAAAGGCCAGTGAAGAAAGACCGGGTAGAAAGAACTGGCTTTGTTGACATTTTATTGGCTATTCTAGTGTAGACCCCCCCACCCTCCACGGGGTCAGGCCTTCCCAGGAGCCTTTGCCGCCTGGGCGCGCTGGAACTCCTGCTGCAGTTGAGCGAGGGTCTCCCTCTGTTGCTCCGACTGCCGCTCAAGGTCCCGAAGCTGCGATTCGTAGCGCTTACTGAGGAGGGGAAGAGGGAGGCAAGCGGAAATCAGTGGGGGCTTGAGTGGCAAGGGGAGACTGGTGGAAAGTCTGAGGTTTGGGGGATGCAGGGGCGCGGGGTGGGGTGGGGGTAGGAGATGCGCACTAAGGGAAAGAAAGGGCTGGTCAGGTGGATCAGTGGGCAGGGCTGTTTTCCTCCAGGGCTGACACCTCAATTCAATCTCCAGAGCCCACATGGCAGGAAGGAGGCGATTCCCGCAGGTTGTCCCCTGACTTTACACGAGTGCCATGGCACAGGTGCCCGCCCCCCTAAATATGATGCAAAAAGGAAGGCTGAACTGGTAGCGCCTTTAACCCCACCCCTCGGGAGCCAGCCAATACTTGACGGTGAGACCCTGTCTCAGGGAGGAATAAGAAAGCAGGGCTTGGGAAGCGGGGACCGCTATGGAGAACTATCCAACACTGGTGCGCGGAGATGCCGGCGGCATCACCGGGTGCTGAGCACTTACATCTCCGCGGTGATGTAGTCGAGCCTCTTCCCCACCGTGGCCCGAGCCTCCCCTAGCTCCTGTTTGACGAGCACGGGTCCCAGCAGCTTAAAGACCACGTTGGATCCATCCAGCAAGGCCAGTTCCTGGAGAGAGGAGGGGGAGGGGGATGAGATAACGGTGCCCGGCAAAGCCCCGCTCTGTCCCGGCGTCCCGAATCCTCACCTCCTTCACGATGTTATTTTCTGTTAGCTGTGCCTCCAGCTTCTGCCTCCCCGACATGGATTTACTCAGGTCTGGGGTGGAGGGAGGAAACGCATGATTAAAGACATCAAATGGGGCAGGAACCGCACGGTCCCGGAGGGGCCGGTGGGGAGGGAGGGAGGAAGGGGCCCGAGCTGCCCGCCCCGCGGCCCCTCGCTGCGGTGCGTGGACTCAGCGTGGGCACCGGGACCACCCGCTGCCCGCTCACCCTTCTGCAGCTGCTGGTATTTCTCCACTTCTCCCTGCAGCTTCTTCTGGATCAGCTCGGCCATGGTGGAGGAGAAAGGCTCCGGGGCGGGCGTCCTGGGCTCAGGCGACCCTGCGGGAGGACAGCACTTCGTCCCGGCGGCTCTCTGAGGCTCCGCAGCTCCTCCTCATCCAGAAGAGCCACTACCTAGGAGGTGCGGAGCGACATGGACCCTCCGGGTCCTCCGAGCCAAGCCCCGAGCCTCTTCACGGTCTCAACAAACCCGGAAGTGAACAAGGCATGCTGGGAAACAGACGGCGCCGGAAGCCGCGTTCTGACAGGCACGCCGGGACTTGTAGTTCTGACCTGTGTGTGCGTGTGAACCGCGTTCTGCCGGAAAAAGACTCCACTCGAGAGGTTTTAGGCAAGACAGAGAAGTTAATCTGGAAAAAAAGGAGCTCATCGTTAGGAGGGTTCGGGGCCCAGACTTACCTTTTAGTCACCATTTGGCCAGAAGCTGCCCCTCGGCTGAGCCTACCCGCTCACAGAGGCTTGCCCTCACTCGAGATGGCGCCTGAGGCTTCAGGCTCCCGTACGGCGATGATTGGATGAAGGCCGGAGGGTTCCCGGAAGTTTTTTTTTTTTTTTCCGAGGGCCGTGGGACTGCTGCGGGGAGTTTCGCACGTGGGTCGTCGCTGGGTCAGCGAGATGGAGACAGCCCCCAAGCCGGGTCGGGGTGTCCCACCCAAGAAGGACAGCCCCCAGGCCCGGAGGAAGGTAGCGGCTTCGGTGGGAGGCGCCGCCGCCCTCGGGGCTCGGGCTCCGGCCCGGACTGCGAGTGCCAGGCCTTCTCCTCCTCTGTCCCCAGAAGCCGCGGCGGTACTGGGAGGAGGAGACCACCCCGGCCGCTGCGGGCGCCGCCCCGGGGCCGCCTGGGAAGAGGGCGAGGACGCGGGAGCCGCGGCCGCAGAGGTCCCAGGGCGTGCACGGCGCCCCGAAGTCTCGGTTCTGCAAGAAGCCCCGGACCCCGAGGAGCGCCCCAGACCGGAAGAAGCCGCCGCGGACCCTGTCTGGGGTGAGCCTGGCAGGGCCGACGGGGTGGCGTCTGAGGGTGAGAGCAGCCGGGTCGATCAGGCTCTGCCCCTTCCCCTCGCCAGGCCCAGGACCCGTTTCCGGGACCCGCCCCCGCCCCGGTGGAGGGGGCCCGCAAGTTCCGTCGCATCGACAAGTCCAAGACGGTGAGCCAGGGCGGGTCGGACGGTGGGGAGGGGTGGGAGGCCGCGATGCATGGGTGAGGTGGCTAGTGGCGTGTCCGTGGCTCCCCTGGGGCCCCACGGATGCTCCTCGGTTCTTGCAACCCCGACCCACCCCGCCGTAGCTCCCACATTCGAAGCCCAAAACCCGGAGCAAGCTTGAGACGGCTGAGGCGCAGGAGGAGGAGGCGAGCGTCAGGGCTGCCCGCGCCGAGCTGCTGCTGGCCGAGGAGCCTGGGTGAGTGCACCCTGCCCTGGGCTTTGATGTTTGCGGGCCAGCCTCGTGCTGGAGAAGGTCAGCGTCGCCCTAAACTGTGCCTCCCAGGTTTCTGGACGGAGATGGGGAGGACACGGCAAAAATCCTGCAGACGGACATCGTGGAGGCCGTGGACATCGCCAGCGCTGCCAAGGTGAGCCTGAGGAGGAAGAGGGCCCGGAGGCTGCGTCGGGGAGTTCTTTCTTTCATGTTTGCTTTCCGCCCCTTGCCAGCACTTTGACCTGAATCTGAGGCAGTTTGGACCCTACAGACTGAACTACTCTCGCACAGGGAGGTAAGGTTGAGTTCCGGTGGCTCTTCGCTTTCTAAGACAGGACTCACGGTTGACGTGTGCACACCGGGGACCAGAGTGGCTTGGGTTTTCCTAACCTGGAAGCCTGCAGGGCCCCCGTGGGCGTCCTGTCTTCCTTTCCTTTGGGGCTGGGGTTATAGGCATGTGCTGGACACCCAGACTGCTACGAGGGCGCACTCCTAGCTCTGCCCTGACTCTGCGTTGCCTCTCCCACACCTCCCCTGCCCCCTTTTCAAGGGAAGAAGGGTTAATTCTGGCCTGTAGTTCTGCGGGATGCAGCCCATCATGGTAGGGATCGTCCCAGCAGGAGCTGGAGGAAGTTGAGCTCTTCTTCTGTGGTTCTGGATGCGGAACCCGTGACCTCATGTGTACATGCAGAGCACACACTTGGCTGTCGAGCCAACCCACCCTCAGCCCCTCGGCTTCCAGTGACTTGTCTGTGTATGTGTGTGCGTGTTCATGTGGTGGCGCAGCTGCACGTGGGCGTGTACGCTTGTGATTACCAGAGGTTACTGTGGCATCTTCACGTACTGCTTTCCACATTTTCCTCCCGTTTATTGTTACTAGTGCTGTGTGTGAGTGCTTGTGCGTGCCCATGACTGGGTGTGTGGGGCAGGTGTCTGTGGGTGCTTGTGCGTGCCCATGACTGGGTGTGTGGGGCAGGTGTGTGTGAGTGCTTGTGCGTGGCCATGACTGGGTGTGTGGGGCAGGTGTGTGTGGGTGCTTGTGCGTGCCCATGACTGGGTGTGTGGGGCAGGTGTGTGTGGGTGCTTGTGCGTGCCCATGACTGGGTGTGTGGGGCAGGTGTGTGTGAGTGCTTGTGCGTGCCCATGACTGGGTGTGTGGGGCAGGTGTGTGTGAGTGCTTGTGCGTGCCCATGACTGGGTGTGTGGGGCAGGTGTGTGTGGGTGCTTGTGCGTGGCCATGACTGGGTGTGTGGGGCAGGTGTGTGTGAGTGCTTGTGCGTGCCCATGACTGGGTGTGTGGGGCAGGTGTGTGTGCTGTGGGTGCTTGTGCGTGCCCATGACTGGGTGTGTGGGGCAGGTGTCTGTGGGTGCTTGTGCGTGCCCATGACTGGGTGTGTGGGGCAGGTGTGTGTGAGTGCTTGTGCGTGCCCATGACTGGGTGTGTGGGGCAGGTGTCTGTGGGTGCTTGTGCGTGCCCATGACTGGGTGTGTGGGGCAGGTGTGTGTGAGTGCTTGTGCGTGGCCATGACTGGGTGTGTGGGGCAGGTGTGTGTGGGTGCTTGTGCGTGCCCATGACTGGGTGTGTGGGGCAGGTGTGTGTGGGTGCTTGTGCGTACCCATGACTGGGTGTGTGGGGCAGGTGTGTGTGAGTGCTTGTGCGTGCCCATGACTGGGTGTGTGGGGCAGGTGTGTGTGGGTGCTTGTGCGTGCCCATGACTGGGTGTGTGGGGCAGGTGTGTGTGGGTGCTTGTGCGTACCCATGACTGGGTGTGTGGGGCAGGTGTGTGTGAGTGCTTGTGCGTGCCCATGACTGGGTGTGTGGGGCAGGTGTGTGTGGGTGCTTGTGCGTACCCATGACTGGGTGTGTGGGGCAGGTGTGTGTGAGTGCTTGTGCGTGCCCATGACTGGGTGTGTGGGGCAGGTGTGTGTGGGTGCTTGTGCGTGCCCATGACTGGGTGTGTGGGGCAGGTGTGTGTGAGTGCTTGTGCGTGGCCATGACTGGGTGTGTGGGGCAGGTGTGTGTGGGTGCTTGTGCGTGGCCATGACTGGGTGTGTGGGGCAGGTGTGTGTGGGTGCTTGTGCGTGCCCATGACTGGGTGTGTGGGGCAGGTGTGTGTGAGTGCTTGTGCGTGCCCATGACTGGGTGTGTGGGGCAGGTGTGTGTGAGTGCTTGTGCGTGCCCATGACTGGGTGTGTGGGGCAGGTGTGTGTGGGTGCTTGTGCGTGGCCATGACTGGGTGTGTGGGGCAGGTGTGTGTGAGTGCTTGTGCGTGCCCATGACTGGGTGTGTGGGGCAGGTGTGTGTGAGTGCTTGTGCGTGCCCATGACTGGGTGTGTGGGGCAGGTGTCTGTGGGTGCTTGTGCGTGCCCATGACTGGGTGTGTGGGGCAGGTGTGTGTGAGTGCTTGTGCGTGGCCATGACTGGGTGTGTGGGGCAGGTGTGTGTGGGTGCTTGTGCGTGCCCATGACTGGGTGTGTGGGGCAGGTGTGTGTGGGTGCTTGTGCGTGCCCATGACTGGGTGTGTGGGGCAGGTGTGTGTGAGTGCTTGTGCGTGCCCATGACTGGGTGTGTGGGGCAGGTGTTTGTGAGTGCTTGTGCGTGCCCATGACTGGGTGTGTGGGGCAGGTGTCTGTGGGTGCTTGTGCGTGCCCATGACTGGGTGTGTGGGGCAGGTGTGTGTGGGTGCTTGTGCGTGCCCATGACTGGGTGTGTGGGGCAGGTGTGTGTGGGTGCTTGTGCGTGCCCATGACTGGGTGTGTGGGGCAGGTGTGTGTGGGTGCTTGTGCGTGCCCATGACTGGGTGTGTGGGGCAGCTCAAAGAACAACCGAGTGGGGTCGTTTTTCTTGCCCGCCCTTGTGTGGGTTCTGGAGCTCAGACTCAGGTCACCAGGCTTGTACAGTGCTCTCAGCCACTGAGCCTTCTTGTTGGACTCCACTTTACTTCTTAATGTTTCTGGATTTTCATTTGTTATTTTATGGTTATGAGTGTTTTGCCTACATGTTTGAGCACCACATGTGTGCCTGCTATCATGGAAGTCAGAAGAGGGCATCAGATCCCTAGGAACTGGGGTTACCGGTGGTTTGGTTGTGAGTTGTCGTGGGGGTGCTGGGAACCGAACCCAGGTTCTCTAGGAGAGCAGCAAGTGTTCTTCGCCCCTGAGGCCTCTGTTTAGTCTCCACCTTTGAGCAGGGTTCCTCACTGAACCTGGAGCCTGTTACCGCCTAGTCTGATGTCCAGCAAGATCTGCCCGTCCCGGCCTCCCTGGCGCCGGCATTACGCGTGAGCCAGGGATCCAGGCTCAGGACGTCACGCTTTCGTGGCAGGCTCTTTACTGACTGAGCCGTCGTCCTAGCCGCTCTGACCCGTGAACTCGATGTGGCTGTGTTTCCTCAGCTACAGGAGCTGTGCCTTCCTCAGCTACGCTGTGTGTCTGGCTGCTGCTGTCTACAGCAGCGCTTCCTCCGTCTGTCGGGGCTGGGGTGGGCTGACCGCACGACTGCAGTCAGGTCAGGGCGCTCCCGCCTCAACACTGCCTTTGCTTCACCTCCAACAGACACCTGGCATTAGGAGGTCGTCGGGGTCATGTGGCTGCCCTGGACTGGGTGACAAAGAAGCTCATGTGTGAGATCAACGTCATGGAAGCCGTGCGGGACATCCAGTCAGTGTTTGCGCTGCTGGCAGTCGGTGGGAGTGGGTCAGCCCGGTCCCAGTGGGTGATGCCCTGGGGTCCCGGCTCCCATGAAACTCCTCCCCCTTCTACCCAGCTTCCTCCATTCAGAGGCTCTCTTCGCTGTCGCTCAGAACCGCTGGCTTTACATCTACGACAACCAGGGTATCGAGCTCCATTGCATCCGCCGCTGTGACCGAGTAACTCGGCTTGAGTTCCTCCCCTTCCACTTCCTCCTGGCCACCGCTGTGAGTGGCTGTGGGACAGGGGGCCCTGTGGCAGCAGGTCCTTGGGAGGACCGTTCTCCTCTAGGACTCCTAGAGGGAAGACAGGACAGCTGGACAGCTGGACATCTCCTTTTCTCTCTCAGTCAGAGACAGGGTTTCTGACCTACCTGGATGTGTCAGTGGGGAAGATTGTGAGCGCTCTGAACGCAAGGGCTGGACGGCTCAGTGTCATGGCTCAGAACCCCTACAATGCTGTTATCCATCTCGGACACAGTAACGGTCAGTTTCTGGTTTTTCTTTTCTTTTCACAGAGACAGGGTCTGGTATCTGTGACAAGTCATTTTCTGTCCTGGAGACTTATGATTAATTTTGAATGTTCCGCCTTTTTCTTTTCTTTTCTTTTCTTTTCTTTTCTTTTCTTTTCTTTTCTTTTCTTTTCTTTTCTTTTCTTTTCTTTTCTTTTCTTTTCTTTTCACAGAGACAGGGTCTGGTATCTGTGACAAGTCATTTTCCGTCCTGGAAACTTATGATTAATTTTGAATGTTCGGCCTTAGATTACGCTTATCCTGCTATTAACCCATTTATATTAATCCACGTTCTGTTGTGTTACCTCGTTACCTCATCTCTGCACTGCCCATGCTGCTTCCCCTGTGTCTGGTTGGCGATTCCAGATCCTCTCTGCCTGGAAGCCCCACCTATACCTCCTGCCTAGGCATTGGCTGTTCAGCTTTTTTGTTTTGTTTTGTTTTTTCAAAACAGGGTTTCTCTGTGACTGGATCTCACTCTGTAGACCAGGCTGGCCTTGAACTCACAGAGATCCGCCTGCCTCTGCCTCCCGAGTGCTGGGATTAAAGGCGTGCGCCACCTTTTATCAGCTTTTTATCACACCAATCACAGCATAGTTAGTTTTCTCAATCTTACATTTTAAAGCAAACTCTTAATATTTCTTGCTAACAAAATATAGGATAAACTTCTGATGTATACTTTCTTAACTTCAAACCATGGTGCATCAATATCAATAGGTTAACATAATAATTTCTACAAGCCTACTCTCAACCTAACAATTTAGAACTATACGAAACATAACATTAATTCACTCAACACGAAAATATTTTTTAAATTAAATATACTGAGGAATATTAACACTCCCCCTTTTTTTAAAAAAAAAAACAAAAACAACCTTCTCTATTTAAACAGTTCCATTTTTATATAAACGGTACCATAAGCAGTTCATAAGCCATCACTGTTGATAGAGTATTTATGTATAAGTAAATTCAAACTGTCCCATTATAATGAGCTCGTTACTGTCCATTTTATTTTTTAAGTTCAAAAGTTCAAAGAGTTTTGGTTCCATTCCTAAAGTTTCCTTTGAGCGGTCATAGTTAGGGCCTGGCTCGTCAGCTGCCCTTAAGTCTGCACAGCTGTCAGAGTCTTAATGACTCTGAAGCGAACAGTTCCAGATAGAAGTCCCACAACCAAACTTTCCAGTTCGAGCAAGTCTCTCTGAAACCTCGCTTTCAGCCAGCGCTGTGCTTTGCGGTCTGTAGCCTTCCGCAACCAGTCCCGGACCAGGCTAGAGAGCCTCACCTCAGAGCCCCACAGGCACAAGGCTCCTTCAGCTGCCGTGAGCTGACACTGTGGCCTTCCCACGGCACCCCCGGCTTGGGAGGAGAACTCATTACCTGCACCGCCGACAGTCCCAGGGCTCAGCAAACCTGTCCCCGAGTCCTCCGTAGCAGTCAGCAGTTTCGCCGCTTTGGTTTAGCTGTTCAACCTGGCGCACTCAGCAGTTCCTGTGTCTCAACTGTTTGTCCAGCACTGACACCACTTTTCCGGGCCTAGAAGCAGCAGTCCGTCTCTGCGTCTCCACTGTTCATCGCTGCTCTGCTCACTGTTCATCTTTCCGAGGTCTTTCTCGCAGTAGCATCTCAAAGGTTGCAGAATCTTGCTGTTCACCTTTCCTGAAGCGCGGCATCTCTGCAGGGCTTTCCAAAGTGCTGCTTGTCCTTAGCCTCGCTCGTGACTTAGCTCGTTCATTTTTCACTGTGGCTTGCTTTCGGTAGAAAGCTTGTAGACGCTCGCGCATCTGCCATCTGCATGGCGTTGATGCCTTGAGGGTTTCGGTTTCAGAGACCCTCTGGCTGCTATTTTCTGAAGCTGGCCGTCTCTGGAACTGTTTTTTTTGTTATTGGTGGCTTTCTAGAACTGCCAAGTCCACAGTCCGCCATGGACATTGCTCTCCGAGTCCCAGGTTGGGAAAACCTATTCTCAATTTTTTTTTTTCACCATATCCTTAAACCTAAGGCCTATATATTCTAAGCCTACATTTCTGACTCACTTTATACTAAATCTATCACCTGTTTAAACCTACATTCTATCATTCAAACCTACATAATAAACTTACATTCTGTAGGACTACTCGAGTACTTTTTCAGATATCTAATTTAGCAAACCCCTAAAGGAAATATATTACTTATACTACCTTAGCAAATATACTTAACTTATTTTTTTATAAATAGAAGAGAGAGAGGAGAGGGAGATCCTAACGCTGCAACCTTGCCTATACCCCCTAGAATAAAACACTTGCCTTCACATTTCAGTTCCTTCACCTTGGTCCTCTCTTTGCCTCATTTGATAACCTTGGGCTAAAACCAACGGCAAGAGCCGGGCTGAGTTTGCATTCGTAACCCGGACTCTCCCGTCACCTCCAGGCACCGTGTCTTTGTGGAGTCCAGCTGTGAAGGAGCCACTGGCAAAGATTCTGTGTCACCGTGGTGGGCTGCGGGCGGTGGCAGTGGATCCCACGGGCATGTAAGTCACTTGTTTGGGGGTGAGGTGTTGGGTGTGGCTGGGCGGAAGGAGACGGAAGGCAGTTCCTCCAGGAGCACAGGCTGCATCCAGGCTCATGGTGTGTCCTTGCAGTCCCGTGCAGACAGATGGCGTAGTTTAGGGGTGCACCTCATTTCTGTCAGGCATTGTTTGTCCCTACAGACTTGGTGGGTCTGTTACTGGTTGCGTCACTTCCCATTCCTTCTCAGAAAAGTTTTCCCAACCCGAATTCCACTCCTTTCTAGCCACATGTGGGTAGATTCAGGGTTCATGCTAATGTCCCCAGGTCAGCCTGGAGCCTCACCCGCCAGAGGTGCCCTGTGAGTGTCTGAAGAATGAGAGGGTTAAGGAGAAAATACAAACCAGAACAGCCACGGGGCGTGTTGGTACTCTGTCAGGGACGGTAGACACCCACCCCAGCCTACTGCCCAGCTAGATCTGGACCGACATCTTTGATGGGGGTGACACAGTGTCCTGGTTGCCAGGCACCATCCAGACTGCACCGGAACTCACTTTATTGCCTGGTAACAGCTAAAGGAAGGCTTTTAGCAAACGATGTCCCAACCCCCTCCAGCCACGCTCACACAGTTCGTGGGGGGGTGGGGAGCTGTCTTCTCTGCAATTCAAACTGGCCCAGAACATGTGGCAAGCCTCCTGCCTCAGCCTCCTGAGTGGATTATGGGTGTGTGCCACAGTGTCTTTTTACACTTTGAGCCACAGTTCCCAAGTTCCTCAGGAGTCAAAAGTGTTGATTGTCTGAGCAGGGCCTGGTGGTGCATTCTTTAGTCCCAGCACCCAGGAGGCTGAGGCAGGAGGATTGAAAGTTGAGAACTAGTCTGGACTACATACTGAAACCAGTCAAAAAGCCAATGTTCTCCGTGCTTTCGGGGCCCCAGGTCTGACGCTTGTCTTGGGCGTCCCTCTTGATCTTGCTTGTGGCCGCCTCTGAAATCCTGCCAGCTTTTCCCTGTGCTCCGGGGGCTCTCGCTGTCTGTGCCCCCTCATGCTGCCAGTTCTCCAGCGGCATGTCCCTGAGCTGTTCGCAGAGGAGTTTCCTACAAACTGCTTCCCTCTTGCACTGATGATCAGGGGTTTCTAACGTGAAGTTTCAGCATCAGTGCACCTTTTTTTTTTTTTTTTTTTTTTTTTTTTGAGACAGCGTTTCAGACTGGCCTTGAACTCAGATTTGCCTGCCTTTGCCTCCTGAGTACTGGGATTAAAGCTGTGCACCCCCACTGCGGATACCATTCCCCCCCCTCCCCCCAGCCAGGGTAGGGAAAGCCTGGAGTTACCACCATGCAAAAGTTTTCCAAGATGCTGAGGTCACTCTGGCCACTGCTGTTGTCTTTGTGAACAGTGATTTGGGTCTCCACCGGTGCCAGCTTGGCTCTGGGAAGTCAGAAGCCTGACTGACTGGAACCTTGTGCCTTCAGCGGCCTAAGCTGGGGCTCACCCTGCCGGGGCCTGCAGCTCCTGCCCAGGGCTTCACTGCCTGGTCAGCACCGTAGCCCTGAGCGCTTGGGATCTTCAGCTGCTCCCTGCTTAGCTCTGGTTCCCCTCAGGCTACAGGGGAAGCGGCCTCTTCCCTAGGGCTTTCTGGAGGCCTGTGTTAGGATCGCAGTGAATTGAAATCTGGAGAGGACAGCAGCAGGGCTGCCAGGCCTCAGCTTCCCACTGGATCCTGTAGATAGTTAGGGGTCAGCTCCACCCGAGGATGGGACGCTGTCCAGGATCTCGCAGTCATTTCTGGTTTTTACCAGTGGCTTTTTTGGCAGGGTACATGGTCTATGTAACCTGGCTGGCTTGGAACTCGCTTTGTGGACAAGGCTGGCCTCGAACTCAGAGACCTGCCTTAGTGCTGGGATTAAAGCCATGCACATCATGCCTAGCTCAGTAACCGTTGTGTCCTGCTGAGGCTCTTTTGGGTTCTGTCACAGGATGAACCTCTGCTCATAGAATCTTTCAGTCCCTTCCTGGATTCATGGTCAAGGCCAAGAGACTCTTTGGCAAGGCTCGTCACCTTTAGCTTCCCTCTGAGCCTCTGGGAAAAAAAGCATTACTTATTACTTTCTAGGAGGGTTTTCCTTTTTTATTTATTTATTTTTTGGTGTTTTTTTTTTTTTTTTTCCCAAGACAGGGTTTCTCTGTGTAGCTTTGGAGCCTGTCCTGGTACTCACTCTGTAGACCAGGCTGTCCTCAAACTCAGAGATCTCCCTGCCTCTGCCTCCCGAGCGCTGGGATTAAAAGCGTGTGCCACCTGCGCCTGGCTCTCTCTGGCCTTGAAAACAGAGGGGCACACACTGTTAATCTCAGCCTTTGGGAAGTACAGGCAGGCTGATCTCTGTGAGTCAGGGCTCCCTAGTGAGACTATCTCAAAACGAACAAATAGTAAGTAATAAATAAAATGGAAGCAATGGGTAAGTTATGTGAGGTGCAGCATTTAGTGTGGAGAGTGGTCACTAGTCTCTCTTCACACATCCAGATTAGATACTTGGGACGTGGCCACAGGTTCCTGTCACTGTCCACTGGAGATTGATTAGTCCGTCTCCCACACAGGTACATGGCCACTTCTGGCCTGGACCACCAGCTCAAGATCTTTGATTTGCGAGGGACATTCCAGCCCCTGAGTGCCCGGACCCTGCCTCAGGGAGCAGGACATCTGGCCTTTTCCCAGCGGGGACTGTTAGTTGCAGGAATGGGTGATGTGGTCAACATATGGGCAGGGCAGGGCAAGGCCAGCCCGCCCTCCCTGGAGCAGCCCTACCTCACCCACCGACTCTCAGGCCACGTGCATGGACTCCAGTTCTGCCCCTTTGAAGACGTGTTGGGGGTGGGGCACAGTGGAGGCGTCACCAGCATGCTGGTCCCTGGTGAGTGGGCCAGGGCCTGACAGCTGGGGAGGGGGGGCAGTGGCCCGTCAGTCTGGAGCTGCAGGACCAGGATCAGCCCATGTTCCTCCTCCCCAGGCTCTGCCGAGCCCAACTTTGACGGCTTGGAGAACAACCCGTACAGGAGCCGGAAGCAGCGTCAGGAGTGGGAGGTGAAGGCCCTGCTGGAAAAGGTGAGCTCTGCGGGCCGCCCTCCTTGGCTTCCGGGCCTTTCCGGTGTCGCCTCCCTGTGGCTCCTTACCGTCTCCGTGGCTCCTCCAGGTACCCGCAGAGCTCATTTGTTTGGACCCCCGAGCCCTGGCAGAGGTGGATGTGGTCACTCTGGAGCAGCAGAAGAAGGAGCGGATAGAGAGACTGGTATGGAGCTGCCACATTGCCCAGCTCTCCTCACCCGTCTGAGTGCCCCCCCCCATGCCCTACCCCATTTTTTAACATTTAATTTAACACTTTTTTCATTTATTTTACATACCGACTGCAGTCTCCGCCCTCCCCTCCCCTCCGTCCCCATTCAGCAGGCAGGCCTCCCATGGGCCTGACCAAAGGATGGCACATGGCGGCGTTGAGGCAGGGCCCCCTTTGGAAGTCAGCTCAGCAGGGGGAACTGCCCGCTCCCTGGGCCGCTCCTGGTTTCACTTGGTCCCTTTCAGGGCTATGACCCCGATGCCAAGGCTGCCTTCCAACCCAAGGCGAAGCAGAAGGGCCGGGGCTCCACAGCGAGCCTGGTGAAGAGGAAGAAGAAGGTCATGGACCAGGAGCACAGGGTATGCAGACGTGGGGTAGCCAGCCTTGAGCCTTCTCACCAGCCTCTGCTCACTCTGTCCTGGGCCCCGTTTCTTATCTCCAGGACAAAGTCCGCCAGAGCCTTGAGCAGCAGCAGCAACAGAAACAAGAGACGGCCAAGCCTTCTGGAGCCCGCCCATCTGCACTGGATAGATTTGTACGATGAGCCCGAGACAGCATTCCCGAGATGATCCATGGGGCCAGATGGCTCAGTGGGCAGAGGAGCTTGATGCCAAACCTGAGGTTAATTCCCAGAAGACACATGGTGGAATGAAAGAACCACTCCCACAAGTTGTCTTTTGACTTTCTGTGTACATATGGGCCAACACACACACACACACACACACACACACACACACACACACACACACACACACACGAGTCACATGCACTCTACACACACAAATCAAATTTGTAAATAAAACAAATCAAAAAGATCTGTAGGAACTCATCCTGTGTGCTGTGTGTCTCACCTTGGCTAGCTGGCTGGGTGGGTATAAACAAGGTTGGGGGAGTGTTTGGATCGTCCTGTAGATGTTTTCCCCTCGTGGGGCTACTCTAGACTCAGCTCATTGTCCTGCCTCTCTCCTACTCCACACCTGTGGTTGCCTCAGCCTTATCCCGAGTGGCTGTCCAAGATGGACTTGCATGCAGCTGCATTGGAGCCCCCAGGCTCTCCGGGTGTGCTGGGGTCGTGGTGAAGACAGGTGACAGCCTGCACGTGGGGTGAAGAGACGAGTTTATTGCTCTTGTCCCAGCTGGTGAGAACAGCAGTCTCCCGGTACCCTCCTGCGTTTATCCCTCCCGGGTGAGGGTGACTGACTGTCGGGAGCTGTCAGGCCCCAAGTCTCCTCTCTCTCCTTGCCTGGGGTGGCGTTAGAGTCTGCTGTGAGGAGGGATCACCACAGGGAGGAGCTGCAGTCTGTGCACACTGACTGTGGGGCACAGGTCCCTGAGATGCTCTTCTGTGGCCCCTGGCTCTCAGCTGCTGCTGAGCCAGGCTATGAACCGGCACCTCAAGATACCCAGGAGTCCCTGGAGCCAGGAGCACAAGGGCTCAGTCCTTTGCCCATCCAGTCCGCTCACCAGCCTCCAGGCTTCCTGCATTTTCCAGGGATCCACCTTGTGGGATGTTATCAGGAATTTCCCGTAACAGCACCTGTCCAGGGGGTAGTGGGTGGCGCCAGCCAGCTTGACGCAGTGTGTGGGGGCAAGGCCTCCTCGCCTTGCACTCACTCCCACAAAGACGTCCTCTAGAGGTAGACGCGGCGCCTGGCTGGCCACCCTCAGAATGAGCTGCACAGCCGAGGCGGACAGCACGTACCCTGTGCCCGAGGCGTAAGGTGGGAAAGGACCCCAGGTTTCAGGCCACAGCTCTTCTGACACATGGTGCCGGGAGCCTGGTGTCCGGATGGGGTTCACCCTCCAGTGCAGTCGGCCTAGATACAGAAGCGGGACTGTCTGGCCTCTGTGCTCCTGGTGGACAGCTGTGGGCTCTTCCTGTGGCTCCCTGCCCTTCTGCCATCGCTCTGAAGGGCCCCCTCTCTGGATCAGCTCTGACACCAGCTCTGGGACATTGACATACACGTCGTCGTCCGTCTTGAGAACGTAGCGGGCCATAGGACAATATTTATTCACCCAGTTCAGCCCGCTGAGGGTCTTGAGGGTGAGGTTGCGGTAGGAATCCTGAAAGGAGGCCTGCACGATGTCCTCCTGCGCTGCCGACTCCGAGGCTAGGTCGGGGAGGTGCTGCCCGAGAGGCTCTCCCAGGAGGAAGAGCGTCTGCACCCTGAAACCCCGGGCCTCGCGGATGGCGCCCCAAGACCCCCGAATGGCGTTCCTCTGGTTCAGGTGCTCCGGGGCCGTACACACCAGGATGAGCAGGAAGGGAGGGGGTCCGGGGCCACCGCAGGCCTGGGGGTTGGAAATCAAGAGGCGGGGCAGGGCCAGGGGCGGCCCCGGTGAGGCTGGGGCTGGCAGCAGGGACGCCAGGGATAGGCTCAGCAGCTCCTCCCCGAAGCCGGAGGGCCCAAAGAGGGTCCAGATGGTCACCAGTAGCAGGACTGCCAGGAGGAGGCGCCGGAAGAGGCTGAGGGACATGGTGAGCCGCAGAGACCTGTGGGTAGAACGGTTAGAGCGCCAGGAGGCCGGAGAGCGGCCCTAGCCGGCCGCTGCAGCAGCAACACGTTGGCCTGTGCGTGGGGGCCCGGCGCATGGCACGATGCAGCCCCAAGCCCACCGCAGTGGCTGCGGGAACCGCGATCTTCCCCGAGCCGGTCTGCCAAGCTCGGCTCCTCCATTGCACCCCTCCCCCACTGCCTTCCCATCATGCTCAAGGCCGGAAGTTGCGAGGCACACTTGGTCCAATCCTTCCCGTATCTGTTTCTGTTGTAAAGCATGCGAGGAACCAATCCGCCCATTCAGGACCTCGAGTTGGCTAGCGAATGCTAAAAACTCACCGGAGCAGCAGCATCTGGCCACGCTGTGAGCTCTTCTCAACTGCTCTGCACCCCAACCAAGCACACCGCTATAGCCTGCCCAGGCGCCCCCTGGAGGTTGCCAACCCCGGTGGCCCCACCTGTTCCCGCCCAGGCAAGATTGCAGCGGTGGGGAGTGGCCTTCTCCAGACCCAGGGACTGTTCCTGTGACCCAATACCAGACAGAGCGAGGGAGGCACAGGACCAGTGCTCCCCAGTCAGAATTAGAGCCGGGTTATGGGGCTCAGCTCAAACACAGGAGCCCGTGGGAGGGACATTTTCCTTTTCTTCCTTTCTTGGTTTTTCAAGACAGGGTTTCTCTATGTAACTTTGCCCCTTTCCTGGAACTTGCTCTGTAGACCAGGCTGGCCTCGAACTCGCAGAGATCCACCTGCCTCTGCCGGGATTAAAGCACCCAGCTGGGAGGGCCACTTTAACTCAACCACACCGAAGGCTTGGCTGCAGGACCCCCTCCAGTCAGTAACCACCAGGGATCCGAGCCCCACCCTCTACCCCTGCCACCCACCACATGGAAGACAGAGACCGAGGCCACAGGCATATAAACTATTTATTAACAGCAAAGGCCCAGGGACTCATTTCTTCTTGGAAACACCCACAGTACGGCCCCGGCGGCCAGTGGTCTTGGTGTGCTGACCTCGGACACGAAGGCTGCAGAAGGAAAAGAATCACAGGTCACACACCAGTAGGACAGGAGACAGGCGGCACCAAGCAGCCCCCCAGCCCCACTCCACTCACCCCCAAAAGTGGCGCAGCCCCCTGTGGGCTCTAATCTTTTTCAGACGCTCCAGGTCCTCCCGAAGCTTGTTGTCTAGACCGTTGGCCAGAACCTGGAAAAAGAGACGCCAGCTTTACCTCAGACGCCTGTGCCATTTCAACCGACACCCCCTGAAGGCACCCATCCACACACCTGGCTGTACTTCCCGTCCTTCACATCCTTCTGTCTGTTCAAGAACCAGTCTGGGATCTTGTACTGTCGTGGATTCTGCATGATGGTGATCACACGTTCCACCTCGTCCTCCGTGAGTTCTCCAGCCCTCTTGGTGAGGTCAATGTCTGCTTTCCTCAACACCACATGAGCATATCTCCGCCCCACACCCTGGGGTGAAAAGTTTGGGAATGAGGTTTGGATTTTCAGCCTGAATTACCTGCCCTAATCCACCAATAACGACAGAACCTATAGGGAATCCAGGATCCTGTCATTCCCAGATCACTCTTCCAGACACTAATCAGAAATGAACTCAGGCCACACTGGACCAGAAATTCAATGCCATGAAAGCAGCCACAGCAGTTTGATCTGTAAAGGTTACAATCATCTGGATAAGTTGACAGCCAGGCCAATGTCCAGTAGCCAACCCCAAACCGAAGGTGACAATGAACAGTGCCACGGATGAAATGCCCCTACACTCATCTTACAGCCCAAAAGGTGACCCTCATAGAAATTATATAAGGCGAGGTCACAAGTGATTAGGGCGCATCCTAAATACAACTGGGTAGTAGACAGCCACACATGAATGTCTGTGTTAAAATGGTAAGACAGGGAAGAGTTCTTTGAGCCCTAAGTGGGTTTGAGTCTGCCTCCATCTCAACTTCCAGAATTGAATGGAGAAAAAAAAATGTTGTTCTAGGGGCTGCAGAGACAGCTCAGTATTTTTTAAGAGGACCTGGATTCGGCTGGGCGGTGGTGGCGCAAGCCTTTAATCCCAGCACTTGGGAGGCAGAGCCAGGCGGATCTCTGTGAGTTCCAGGCCAGCCTGAGCTACCAAGTGAATTCCAGGAAAGGCGCAAAGCTACAGAGAAAGCCTGTCTCGAAAAACCAAAAAAGGACCTGGATTCCCAGCACTCACAACTCTAAATGCCAATTCTAGGGGATCTTGGGCTCCACAGGCACAGCACATATGTGTAGTCAGAGACATGCAGGCAAACACCTACACATCCCTGCCCCAGCCTCTAAAGGCTGCAAGTACTGAAGGTGGATGTCTGATGCCAAGCTGGTTGTGGTGGTCAGGCCTTCAGTGAGACCTTATATCACGAAGAGTTGACCTGAGCTATTTGCAACAGTTTGGAAGGACAGGGATTCTGACAGTGTTAGGTCCTAGAGCAAGGACAGCCAGCACTTCCTAGGTCTGTCCAACCCCTTCCTACATGCTTCCAGACAGTCAAACACCAACTGTCACCTTAGCCAAGCAGCAGCAGAGCAGCTTTAAAGAATTCAGAAAACAAGGCACCGTGGCACAGAATCTCCACTGTCCCTCACCCTTCTTGGCCCAACCTGCACTACACCTTAATCACACCCCTGGAGGACCCTCCCCGCAATCCTTTCCCTCAAATTCCTCATCATCCTTCCCCGAATCTCCTACAAACTTTATTTCTTAGGAATCTTCACACACTTCGTGCCCCGCCTGGTTGCAAGTGTACTGTAATTATCTTCCAATGAACATTAGCGAGATGCTCATTTGAAAAGGCAGGTCACAGGCAGCACCCCAGGCCTTTCAACCCCCCCAGACACTGCGTTCACCCTGCCCCATCAGCTACCTCCATTACCACTGTTTCCCAAGTGCAGAAGAAAAAAAAGTCAAATTTTAAATTAGGCAAACATTAAAAATATAAAATGGGAGTTCATACATTTTAAAATAATTACTGCAACTTTGTGTCCATTTGATATCCTCAGTTAACCAGGCTTCCTTACTTTGATTCTATAGACCATCACCAGTTTCCATTTCTCAGAACGACTTAGCACGCACCTCAGCACCACCCATTCCCTGACATCTCATGAGAACACACCACACAGGGGGAACGCAGACGGCTTAGGCAGGTCTAGTCCTTGCCCTCCAAGAACCACACATACCGACAGGCAAGATGTCTCTATTTCCAAAATCACTGACGTTGATAAAAGTTAGTAATGTCCCAAGAAAGCTCTCAGCTCTGCAGAGAGAGCTCAAGCGTCCGCTCAGCATCTGACCTTTTGCAGTAAACCAAAGGCACGTGCTGGTTCTATTTCAACTAGAGTCAACTTGCATCTGGTCTGCAGACCGCCCCGGACGGACACGAACGGATGTTAATTCCTAGAAATTCGGCCCATGGGTTGCTGCTACAGTGTGCCGCAGGGAACGAACACACACACACACACACACACACACACACACACACACACACACACACACACACACACACACACACACACACACACACACACACACTGTTGATCAGGGGAATGCTTAGCGACGTGGGGCAGGGCCACACTCACGCCCCACTTCCCCAGGGGAGAGGCTTTGGTCCGACCTCGGACCACCCTCAGGATTGGCTGTCAGTCATGCGACTTGGTTACTTCCAGCCCCCGCCCCGCGCATTCTCTGCCCGGCGACACCGCTTTTTACCTTAATGGCAGTGATGGCAAAGGCTATTTTCCGCCGCCCATCGATGTTGGTGTTGAGTACTCGCAGAATGTGCTGGAACTTCTCAGGGATCACTAGAGACTGGAAGGACACGGGGGGGGGGGGGGGGAACCATCAGACACACCGGCAACAGCCAGGAGGAGCGCTGAGGCTGGGGGACACCGCGGCGGGCTCGGAGCCCCGCCTCTGCCGGGTTCGGACTCAACCCCCCGGGGCTCACCACCATCGCCAAACGCCCAGGCGCGGGGAAACGCAACCCTCGCCACGAGGGGGACGCTAGCCGGGGAGCGGGGGGGCCCCGCGCCGCAAAGCCCGGCCACTTTGGCCAGGGACCGACCCGTGCTCGGGCCCCCCCCACCCCCGCTCCCCGGAGAGTCACGTCTTAGGTCGTCCCCGCCCGGGGTCGCGCTCCATCGGTCCGGGGAGAGCGGCAGGCCCGCGGCGCACGGCGGCCTCGGAGCCCTGACGGAGAGCTCCGCCCGCCCCGGCTCAGATGTCGCCGGATCCCGGCGCCGGGCTCCGCTCTTACCATGGCGGCGGCACAGTCGGCGGCGTGCAGGCCTCCCGTGGAAGAGGGGGCGGAAGTGACGCATCGCTCTTATATACCGTCCTGGAGGAAGAGGCGGGACTATCCAGGGGGCGCGCTTCCGGAAACCGCTTCTCTTCCCCGCTCTTCCCTTAGCGAGGAGTCGAATTCTGAGCGTCTGGGTTGGGCATCACAACTTCCGGTCCGGTCGTCTTTCCCGTCCTAAGGCTCCTCCTGTGCTGGGCGAGCGAGCCGCAAAGGTTCCGGAGCAGGATTGGGTGTGCGGCGTCCACCTTCTCTTTGGCACTCGACCGAAGTGACCCAAGCCCCACAGGGGAGACCGGAGCCAATCATTTTTGCTCAAGTATCTGGGAACGGTTTTTTTTTTAGCGCCCTACAAGACATCCTGGGACTTTTGGTTTTGCCTCGGGGAGCGGACTCTCCGAACCTGACAGCTGACGGAAGTGAGGCTGCGGGGGAATGGCAGCCGCGGCGACCATGGCGGCGGCTGCTCGGGAGCTGGTGTTGCGGGCCGGGGCCTCAGATATGGAGGAGGAGGAGGGCCCGCTGGTGAGAGCACGGGGCGTTTGTCCTCCGGAGTGTCGTCGGGGCTTCTCTCTTCTCAGGAAGGCGTAGGCCGAGTCGGACACAAGGGCTCCCCTCCTGCTACCGGTGGTGCTGACCGAGCAGAGTGGCTGATTCTCGAGTCCCACGGACACAATGTCAGCTTCCTATTCACACTAGATTTTTTTTTTTTTTTAAGTAGAAAAGAGAATATAGTGTAGAAAAGTGAGGACGTGGGCTCTGGAACCTGATTGCCTTGGTCCCCTTCTAGCCCCGCCACTTGTAAGCTGTGTTGTGTTTTCCGCGTCCTCATTTCCCACACCTATAAAGGGGAGGCGTTATATCAGGACCTACCTTACAGGTCGTCCTTAGGATTTAGCCGAATGTGTACGGGTGCACTTGACACACAGATAAAGAGCATGCAAGCTGACAGTGTTAGCATCTAGAACTCCCTAAGGGTGTGGTGTAGAACACACGAGATAACAAGACTTGGGTCCTAAATTCAAAGGCAGGTTCGGCTAATCCTAGTTTTTCTCATTTGAACACTTCCAGTGACTTCACAAATTGCTTGGTTTTTATGACGTATTTTCTACTCATTAGCCCAAAAATTAGATTGGAGTATGTCAGAACCTTTGACCCACTATGGCACCTCTCTAAAAGCGCCCCCACCTCACCTGCAGCACATCTGGTTGTATTATGTTAACAGCGTTTCTTTTTGTATCTCACATTCACTAATCTGTCCCTCTTCAGGGGGGTGCCTCTGGACTCCAAGAGCCCCTGCAACTTGGGGAGTTGGATATCACCTCCGATGAATTCATCCTGGATGAGGTGGATGGTAAGTGGTGGCCTGGGTAGTAGTAGCCAGGCCCCTTTATCCTTTAGGAATATATTATATGACCCCCAGTAGATGCCCCCCAAGAGCCCCTGCAAATATTTTTAATGTAGTATAAATTTTTTTTTTTTTTTTTTTTTTTTTTGAGACAGGGTTTCTCTGTGTAGCTTTTCGACTTTCCTGGAACTCACTTTGTAGACCAGGCTGGCCTTGAACTCAAGAGATCCCCCTGCCTCTGCCTCCCAAGTGCTGGGATTAAAGATGTGCGCCACCACCGCCCGGCTAAAGTTGATTTTAATCTGTGAATTGAGAAGGTTTAACTTCTAAGTTAGGCACAGTAAGAAATGAACAGTAAGAGAATAATTATAGCAATACACTAATAAAATTGCTGCATCACCATTTTTGCTCTTTGGGACTATTATTAAGTAAAAACAAGGTTTCTTGAACATAGTCTGATCACTAAGACAGCTAGTGAGTGATTGACAGGCTGGCACCACACACACCATAGGATCATCCAGCAGAGATAACGAACATCCAAGGCAGGCAAGAGGTCCTTCAGCTTTTCAGAATGCCATGGACTGTAAAGCTTAAGGATCACATTTTGGAATTTCCATTTGATATTTTTGGTCTGTGGTTGACTAGACTGTGAGGAACAGAAACAGAGGAAAGTCACAGTGACTGTTCTTACAACTGCAGCGGATGGGGGCTGGGAGGGAAGGGGAAATTGGTGTGCAGGTACCCAGTGCGGGCAGGGGCAGGGAGAGGGGAGGCGGCGGCAGGTGCTGGACCCTCGTGATAAATGTCTCTTTCCAGTTCACATCCAGGCAAATCTGGAGGATGAACTGGTGAAGGAGGCTCTTAGAACGGTGAGGCTCTCCCTATGCCCATCTGCCCCCACCTTCCCCTGGAATGTCATCTTGGTGTCCCCTCTGGCCTGCCTGTGACTTCGTCCTGACTTCTCATGGTCATTTCCCCAGGGTGTGGATCTGCGACACTATTCGAAGCAGGTGGAGCTGGAGCTGCAGCAGATTGAGCAGAAATCGATCCGGGACTGTATCCTCCAGCAGAGGGGAGCCACATGGGGTTCGGGGAGGTGTGATGCAGGTAGCTGAATGGAATGTCATCTCTCGGGTTTCTGTCACTTTGGGGAGAATTCAGGAGGAGGTGCTGCTGGTCTGCAGAGCTCCTTGTTCACCGTGAAGCCCTTGACTTTTGTGGGTCAGACATCCAAGAGAGTGAGAACATAGCGTCTCTGCACAATCAGATCACAGCCTGCGATGCTGTCCTGGAGGTCAGTGGCCCTCGGCTGTGGTCCCTGACAAGCTCGGACCCGTCATGCCCTCTGCTCCTGGTTTTGTTGTTGTTAGTAGTTTGTGTCCCTTGGGCAATGAAGATCTCCCACCCTCCTGGGCTGTTGACTGGGGTATTCACCCAGACACTTGGTGGCACACTTGTCCCCGTCAACCCTGTGCATGCCCACAGTGTTTTCTGCCCTCCCTGTAGCGCATGGAGCAGATGTTGGGAGCTTTTCAGAGTGACCTCAGCTCCATCAGCTCTGAGATCCGGACCCTGCAGGAGCAGTCAGGAGCCATGAACATCCGACTTCGTAACCGACAGGCAGTTCGGGGGAGACTTGGGGAACTTGTAGATGGGCTAGTGGTGCCCTCCACTCTGGTCACGTGAGTTGCTAGCTGGGAGGGTCATACTGTCCAGAGCAGGTGGTTGGGCTGGGTTACCTACCCAGTTTATAACACGGGTCTAGGCTGAGGTTTGTCAGGTGCAGTCTAGAAACCAGGTGTGCTGGCTCATGCCTGTAATCTCAGGCTCGGGAGGTCCAGACAGGAGGATTGCTGCAAGTCACCAGCTTGGGCTGCAGAGTGGGATTTTATTTAAAAAAAAGAAGTGCATTCTAGAAATTAACGGATGGGTTAATAACTCCTAACCCGCTTTGGCCACCACAGGATAGGATATAGGTTAGAAGTGATCCAAGGTCAGGTGTGTAGTGGGGACCTGTGGGGGGCGGGACTCAGGAGATGAAAACTTGGTGCATATAATGAGGGTATGAGATCATGGAGAAAGGTAGGAAAGACATGAGCTGTGAGGGGTGTGGTTCGGGTGTTTCAGGACTGTTGAGGGTCCCTTCTGATCACCCTGTCCTCCCTGCTCCTCAGAGCAATTCTGGAAGCTCCAGTGACAGAGGCCAGATTCCTGGAGCAGCTGCAGGAGCTGGACGCCAAGGCAGCTGCAGTCAGGGAGCAGGAGGCCAGAGGCACAGCTGCCTGTGCGGATGTCAGAGGCGTGCTGGACCGGCTCCGGGTCAAGGTGGGGAGTAGACCCCTAGGGTCACTTCCCATGACCCCCACTGCTTCCCTCTGGGCGGTGCATGTTGGCCCTCTCATTCCCCTGAAAATCTAAGGAGGCTAGAGATGTGCCTCAGTCGGTAGAGTGTTTGCTTAGCGTTCACAGAGCCCTGGGTTCCCTCCCCAGCCCTGCAGACATTGGCGTGATGGCCCTTGTCTGCTGTCCCAGCACTCAGGAAGTGACAGAGGGAAGATCGGAAATTTCAGAGTCGTTCTCTGCTATGAAGGGAGTTTGGGCCATCCTGAGATACATGAGACCCTGTCTCAAAAACCAACAGCATAGAAACTAAAATTAGAACAGTACAGAGAAGATTAGCATGGCCTCTGTGTAAGGGGTGACATGAAAATTCATAAAGCATTCCATACTTAAAAGAAAAACATCCTGAAAACATAAGGCAGGGCCTGGTGGTAAGCGATTTTACCCTGCACTCGGGAGGCAGAGGCAGGGGGACCTCTGTGAGTTCTACAGAGTGAACTACAGGCTGAGTTCCAGACCAGCCAGGGCTACTCAGACCCTGACTCAACCAACAAAACATAAAACAACCAAAGTATTGTCTCCATTACCTTTACCTTCATGTCTGTCATCTCCTAACTTTCTCCACAGGGTAAAAGCCCGCAACTTCATGGCCTGTTTGTCCCCCACATCTAGGCAGTGACAAAGATCCGCGAGTTCATCCTCCAGAAGATTTATTCGTTCAGAAAGCCCATGACCAACTATCAGATCCCCCAGACAGCCCTGCTGAAGTACAGGTCTCCACCCCGGGACAGGTGCAGGGTGGATTGTGAACTTCTCAGCAGCCAGCATGGACGTCCAGGGGTCTGACTCACTCTGGCCTTTCCAGGTTTTTCTATCAGTTCCTGTTGGGCAACGAGCGAGCAACAGCCAAGGAGATCAGGGATGAATACGTGGAGACGCTGAGCAAGATCTACCTGTCTTATTTCCGCTCCTACCTGGGGCGGCTCATGAAAGTGCAGGTGAGCCAGGCAGGGAGAGGTGCCCCTAATAGTGGCTTGGAGGAGGGATGGAGCTCCCCACCCGCTGGTGGTGAGGGGCCATGGTTCAGCTCTCTGTTATTTTCTCTAGTACGAAGAAGTTGCCGAGAAAGACGATCTAATGGGTGTGGAAGACACAGCAAAGAAAGATATCCTGGATCAGCTGGGCAGTGGGGGCTCACACATTTAATCCCAGCACCTGGGAGGCAGGTACAGGTGGATCTCTGTGAGTTCGAGGCCAGCCTGGTCTACAGAGCGAGATCCAGGACAGACATCAAAACTACACAGAGAAGCCCTGTCTCGAAAAACCAAAAAAAAAAAAAAAAAAAAAAAGGAAGAATGAAAGAGAGAGAGAGAGAAAGAGGAAGGAAGGAAGGAAGGAAGGAAGGAAGGAAGGAAGGAAGGAAGGAAGGAAGGAAGGAAGGAAGGAAGGAAGATGTCCTGGATCAAGGAACCTCAGGCTAAGCTCACAGGCGGGGTGCCTGGTCCCAGACAAAGGGTTCTGCTTTTCACCCTCTGTGTGGGGTGGAACCTTTGAGGATGTGAGAGCCAGATCTTCCCCTCCCAGAGGGTTGTAGACTCCCTGACGCCCATTACAGGTCAGATGAGGCAAGGCCCTGGTTCTGGAAAGGGGTGTCCAGGTCATAGTTAGCTTCTGGGGTCCTCAGGTCTTGGCTCCGTGGGCCTGGTGTGGTCGGTCTCGGTGATTTCCCTGACTCTGACCTGGTCACGATTCTTCTCGAAGCCGTCCCTCCGAAGCAGGAACACCATCTTCACCCTGGGGACCCGGGGTGCTGTCATCTCCCCCACCGAACTCGAGGCCCCCATCCTGGTGCCCCACACTGCCCAGCGTGGAGAGCAGAGGGTATGATGAGCCTACCCCTCTGTGGTCGGGGTTGAATCCCCTCAGGTGGGGACTTTGTGGGCCCCTGGCCTGCTGTGATGTGGGGGGCTAGGAGCCATGCACTGAGGCACACAGAGGGAGACTGCTCATGGGGTGACTGTCGGGTTGAAGAGGATGTGGGGGCAGCAGCAGCCGGAGGGAGGGCGTTCCTGTGTCCTGTGCCCCTCTTCAGTGCCTGTTCTGGGCGCTCCTCCCAGCCTGGAGGTCAGGTGTGTGGGGTCTTCTGAGCTCTCGTATCCTGAGATGTGCTGAGACCCCACATCCACGGGGCAGCGTCCGACCCCACCCTTCTCTCTGCCCCATAGTATCCGTTCGAGGCTCTCTTCCGCAGTCAGCACTATGCCCTCCTCGACAATTCCTGCCGTGAATATCTTTTCATCTGTGAATTCTTTGTCGTATCTGGCCCAGCTGCTCATGACCTGTTCCATGCTGTCATGGGCCGCACACTCGCCATGACTCTGGTAAGCCCCGGATTCTGTCTTTTACCCTCCATTCTCAGGGCTCATCCACAGCCAATGGGGTCACAAGTGGCAGTATTGAAATCAGGGGTGTCCTGTTCTACAGAGTGTAAACCTTTTATCTTACAACATGACCCCCCAGGGAACCCTCAGAACTCGGGGATCCTGTTACTTCCTCTGCTTTTCCACAGCAGAGAGCAACACCTCTAAATCCTGGCCCTTTGCCTCCATCCCAAGCTCAGCCCTGGCTTCTGCTGTGAGGAACTTACAGAGTGGAGGCCTGTGAGCAAGTCAGGGCCCCTGGAGGGGCCTGTGGACAGGGAAGGAGGGGTCTCCCTAGCCAGGGCCTTGTCCCGTAGAAATGTCCATCCGCTTGCTCACAGCCACCCGAACAGCAAACTGACATTCCATTGCCTGTCTGTTGCTGTCCCACAGAAACACCTGGAGTCCTACCTGGCCGACTGCTACGACGCCATTGCTGTTTTCCTCTGTATCCACATCGTTCTCCGATTCCGCAACATCGCAGCCAAGAGGGATGTCCCTGCCCTGGACAGGTCACTGAGCCCTGGGCCTGGGTGCCTAAAGGCTTCAGCTTTTTTTTTCCCCCCCGAGACAGGGTTTCTTTGTATAGTTTTGGTGCCTAGATCTTGCTCTGTAGACCAGGCTGGCCTTGAACTCACAGAGATCCGCCTGGCTCTGCCTTCTGAGTGCTGGGATTAAAGCATGCACCACCACCGCCCGGCCAAGCTCTAGCCTTTTATCTTACACAGACAACTCCATCCTGACCCTGACTCTTCCTCACCTGATATCCTTCCCCCTCCTGTGTGTGTCCCAGAGGCAGCATCGGCCACACAGGCACACACACACACACACACACACACACGCACACGCGCGCACACACACACACACACACACACACACACACACACACACACACGCACACACGAACACACCATTCCCCTGAAGCGCTGCACTCCCCCGGCCTGCCAGCACCCCAGCCAGCTGACCTGTGATTCTGATTAAGCCCGCAGGTACTGGGAGCAGGTGCTTGCCTTGCTGTGGCCTCGCTTTGAGCTGATCCTGGAGATGAATGTCCAGAGTGTCCGCAGCACCGACCCCCAGCGCCTTGGGGGCCTGGACACTCGGCCCCACTATGTGAGGGCTGGTGAGGGTCACAAGGGGATCTTGTGGCCACACTCAGTGTTGGGGTGGTCACCCTCAGTGGTGGGGTCACTGCAGGAGGAGGGACTGGGGACAGGAGTTGCAGAGGCAGCTGGGAGGTTGTGTCTGCCAGGCAGGCTGATGGGAGTCTTCCCACCTGCTCCTAGATCACACGCCGCTATGCTGAGTTCTCCTCTGCGCTTGTGAGCATCAACCAGACCATCCCCAATGAGCGCACCCTGCAGCTGCTGGGACAGTTACAGGTGGGGCTGGCAGGACAGACTTCCCTCAGGGGGCGGGGCCTGTGATCTGGCTTTCTCCTTCCAGCCTCTGTGTGGCTTGTGCAGGTGGAGGTGGAGAATTTTGTCCTTCGAGTGGCTGCAGAGTTCTCCTCCAGGAAGGAGCAGCTTGTGTTTCTGATCAACAACTACGACATGATGCTGGGTGTGCTGATGGTAAGGCTGCTCCCCCGGGGGTCCCCAGGGCTGTCAGCCTCACAGTTCAGTGCCTGAGCCCTGATTCTGGCAGTGTCCTCAGGGTGGCCTGACTGGATGGGGGTGGGGGTGCTGGCCTGAGGCAGCTCCCAAGTTCCTCCTCCCTGTGTCTTCCTCAGGAGCGGGCAGCTGAGGACAGCAAGGAGGTGGAGAGCTTCCAGCAGCTGCTCAATGCTCGCACACAGGTAGGGCCTGGGCGTGGAGGGAGGCCTGGTGCTGCTGGGCTGACCTCAGTGTGCTGCCATTACGACTCACTGCCTTGTTGCTCGTCTGGTTCACTTAATTTTTCTATGATGTTAATAACTTAACAGCAAAATAAAACTATAACTGTGTATGTATGTGTGTGCACATGTCAAAACAACCAGTTCTGCTCTGCAGGGGATTATTAGTGTGTGTGTGTGTGTGTCTATGTGTCTATGTGTGTGTGTGTGTGTATGTGTGTGTGTGTGTCTGTATGTATGTGTGTCCATGTGTGTGTCTACATGTATGTGTGAGCACGTGTGCAGCACATGTCTTGAAGCACATGGAGTCAGGACAACTTCAGGACTGGGCTCCTCTCTTGCTTCTCCACTGTGTGTTCTGGGGACCAGTGGCCAGCTCTTCCCCCTGAGCCAGCTCATCGGCTCTTGGTTTTGGAAGAGACAATCCTTGGGTCTTCCTCTACACCTTGTGAGACCACCACCTAAAAGTGGAAGCTCACGGAGGCCGGCTGCTCTGTAGAGCGTTACCTCCTAGTCGTCCCACTCCAGGCTGGGGTCCTTTGTCCCCTGGACTCCTGACTCTGTTCCCACTGGCATGTCTCTGTAGGAATTCATTGAAGAGCTGCTGTCTCCCCCCTTCGGGGGTCTGGTGGCCTTTGTGAAGGAGGCTGAAGGTTTGATTGAGCGAGGACAGGCCGACCGACTTCGAGGGGAAGAAGGTATGAGGCTGTTGTCAGGGACCGTGGGGAGGTGACTGGAAAGGACAGTGAGGTGGCAGCTTACAGGTGGCACAGCAGGGAAGACCTGGCTGGGGGGTAGCAGGGAAGCCCGGCTTGATGGTGAGCATGGCTGTGCCCCGGGCAGACCTTGCCGTGGTGGATTGTCCCCAGGCCTGGTCTCTCTCTGACACTCTCTGTCCTCCTGTGGCAGCCCGGGTCACTCAGCTGATCCGGGGCTTTGGGAGTTCCTGGAAGGCCTCCGTGGAGTCTCTGAGTCAGGATGTCATGCGGAGTTTCACCAACTTCCGAAATGGAACCAGCATCATCCAGGTGCCTGCCACCCCAGCCCTTTGCCCGTGTCCTCCTCTGGGGTGTTTTCTCACTCTTTCCTCTGGGAAGGTCAGCGACCAGCTGTGTCTGAGCTGTGAAGCTCTGACCGTCCTGTCCCGGTCTGTCTGACCCCCGACTCCCCTCTGTGCAGGGGGCGCTGACCCAGCTGATCCAGCTCTACCATCGCTTCCACCGGGTGCTGGCACAGCCGCAGCTCCGGGCGCTGCCGGCCAGGGCGGAGCTCATCAACATTCATCACCTCATGGTGGAGCTCAAGAAACACAAGCCCAACTTCTGACTGGGTCCCCGGGGTGGCGGCTCCCATGGGCTCTGAATGTCACACACTGACACTGGGACCTGAGGGCTCCCACGGCTGTGCATGTCACACTCCGTCCCCTGGGTCCCCTTCCCCTTCCTGTTGTCTCTCAGGCTCCCACACTCCTCACCGCCTCCATTGCAGGATTCTGCCTCAGCAGAGTGTGGGCAAGTCTGCTCCTCCCTGGACGTGGAGGGGACGTTATCATTCCTGTCCCTGTCACCTCCTCCCCTGTGTGTTCACACCTGTGAAAGCTCCCACACCTCAGTCTGATCGACTCTCAATCTTAGGACAGGGCAGTGGAGGCGGCCTTCCCTCTCTTGTAGCTTGGTCGTCTGCGGTCTTCACTTGAACACTAACCCATCACCTCCTGGCTGGGGGTCCAGGCTGTCTGTCTGTCTGTCTGTAGGCAATAATAAGCACTTAATGTACTGTGACAGCGTCCCCTCCTTTGTCCTGACGCCTTCAAGTTCTCCATCATTTTTTTTCCTGTAGACCTCTCCGGTTCCCAGCCTGGGGGGCATGAGGAAGAAGGCGGGGTGGTAACCTCGGTCCTTCACTGTTTCTGACCCAGGGTGGCTGGTTTGCTTAGGAGGGACTGCTCTGTAGCTCTCCAGGAAGGTGGCACATGTCACAAGGCCTGGGGACATGGACAGCTTTGGGCCCTGTCCTGAGGCTACCGTGGGAAAGTCCACACATCTGGGATTGTCTGTCTGAGCCCCTAAGTGGCTGTCACGGCTCCTCTGAGGGGAGGGCCTGCACCCCTGCACCCATATGGGGCCGGGGTGGACCTGGCTCCAGAGCATACATCTTGTCTTTTCCATGTGGCCCTTCCTGCTGCCCTGCTGATGTGCCCAGTGAACTGCAGAACAGAGCTTCTCAACCTTCCTGATGCTGCCACCCTTTGATACATTTCCTCACGTTGTGGTGACCCCAACCTCAACATTATTTTCATTGCTATGTCATAATTACTTTTGCTACTGTTATGAACCCTAAGGTAAATATCTGTGTTTTCTGATGGTCTTCAGCAACCCCTATAAAAGGTCTTTCAGCCCCCTAAGGTTCGTGACCCACAGGTTGAGAACCACTGCTCTAGAGTGAAGGAACATCCTTGACCAAGTCTTTTGGGGGTTTTCAAGACAGGGTTTCTCTGTGCAGCCCTGGCTGTCCTGGAACTCACTCTGTAGGCCAGGCTGGCCTGGAACTCACAGAGTTCACGTGCCTCTGCCTCCCAAGTGCTTGGACTAAAGGCGTGAGTCACCACCATCCACAACCCTGACCAAGCCTTAAAAGCCAGTATGGTTTGTAGACCTGTAATCCCAGCTAATTGGGAGACTGAGGCATGGGATGGAAAACCTGCTTGGGTTCCAGAGTCAGTTCAAGGCCATCCTGGACCAGGTCTTAAAAGTAAAAGTGCTGGTGGAGAGATGGCTCAGCAGTTAAGGGCACTGGCTGCTCTTCCAGAGGTCCTGAGTTCAATTCCCAGCATCACATGATGGCTCACAGCCATGTATAATGGGATCTGGTGTCCTCTTCTGGCATGAATGTGTATTGCAGCTAGACCGCCATATACATGAGATAAATAAATCTTTAGAAATAAAAAAAAAAGTGGGTGGGGTGGGGAATGTCGTTCAGTGGCAGGAAGTTCGCCAGGCAGATAGCAGTCTGTAGGTTCCTTAGACAATGGGGGAAATTTCAGGTGAAAAAAGCGTCATGTCCTCCACCCCATCACGTTCAGGTCCTTGGCCAGTGGGGGCTGTGAGCCAGTACACCTAAGGGTCTGGCATGTTGGAGCCCAGAGAAGGGAAAGGAAGGAGGAAGACTCTTGATTGGGTCACGTGTCTCGTGGGCGGAGTCAGTGCTGTCCTTATGGACCTTGCCCTGTCCTCCACCATTTTCCCCTTCCTTGGGCCTAGTTTCAGCGTTTACAGTCTCTCTCTGGCTCCCAGGTTCCTTGAGACTTACCCGTCACAGTACTAGGCTGTGCGGAGTGAGGGTAGGGGGCGCGGGGGATACAAGCTCACCCCAGACCCGGCCCTGGAGTCCTTCATGGTCCTTTCTCACCACACCTTACCACCTACTCCAGCCCCTCCCCAGGTGTCAGTCTTGGGGACCCCTGTGTTCTGGTCTCTCCTTATAGCCCTGGCTGTCCTGGAACTTGCTGTGTGGATCAGGAACTCAGAGATGCTCCTGCCTGTGTCTCCTGATGGCTGGGATAAAAGGTGTTCAACAAGAAACCGGGGACCCTTTCTCTGGGTGAGTTACATCAAACTCAGTTAGTGGGCTGAAGTGTGGTTCAGTTAGGACGCGCTCAACATGCAGGAAGCCTGGGTTAAATCCCGGGCCCCGTCAACAACGAAAGAGAAGGAAGCTAACGCTGTGATGTGAGGGGCTGTGAGAGGACAGCCTGTTCTTCAGTGTGGTCCAGACAGCCTGGGAGGCTCCTGAACCCGCCAGCAGTTGGGGACTCTGCAGCCTGCAGTCTGATGGGACATTTAACTTTGCCCTGTGGGTCTCGGGACCCTCGGAAGCCGCGATTCCACCAATGGCCGTCAGGGGGCAGCAGGACCCAGGATGGGAGCTGGTCCAGGTTCCTGCCCACCTGAGCCCCTGTGAGCCCTGATGATGGGGATGCAGGGGGCTGTCGCCCATGCCCCTTTATCCCTAAGCAGAGAGGGACTTTCCCTTCAGCCCCGAATACTCTGTTTTGCGGTTTGCTCGAGTCCTTGTGATCTCCCGGCTGAAACTCAACTACAGAGGAAGATTTCTCCTCAAGCTCCTCCCCAGAGCATTACTCAACATCACAGTCACCAGTTGTGGAGAATCTCTCTCTCTCTCTCTCTCTCTCTCTCTCTCTCTCTCTCTCTCTCTCTCTCTCTCTCTCTCTCTCTCTCACACACACACACACACACACACACACACACACACACACACACACACACACACACACGATTCTGGCACCTGGCATGCTGAGACAAGACAGAAAGATCAAGAATTCAAGGTCAACCTGGGCTACTGCAAGATTAAGAAAACAGGCACACAGGTCAGCAGGTCTGGGGCCACTCTGCAGGGGGGGTTGTGTCAATTTCCCCTTCCCTTGCTTATCTCCAGGACCAGTGTGAACATCTAGTGCAGGGGACCCTGGAGTCGCGTAGGAGGCGCTTGGGGGTGACCCTTCGTGCTGTAACGACCCCCAGTACTCTTCAGGGAGGTCTGTCTTTAGAGAAATCTCATTTCCCTCCATTTATTTTTCTTTCTTTTAAAAAAATTTATTTCTATGTGTATGGGAGTTTTGCCAGCATGTATGTCCATGAACAATGTGAATGCAGTGCCCCAGGAAGCCAGAAGAGGGCGGCATTTTCCCTTCTTACAGGAGGGTGTGAGCTGAGAACCTAACCCAGGTCCTCTGGAGGAGCAGTGAGCTCTCTTTATCCATGAGCAATCTCCTGTAGCAGGATTCTTAAAAGTTCTTATTAATAAAATCAAACCCGAGGCGAGTTATTGGGGTCCATGCTGGTAGATCAGAGAGACAGAACAAGCCACAGCTATCTCACCTTGCCAGTTCCTCTGCTGGTCCTGTTTCCTCCAACTAGAAGCTTCTGTGTCCTCATCCCAATGGCTCTCAGCTGAACTGCTGCTTAAAAGCCTGAATGCTTAACCAGCCACATGTTTAACCAGCTAAAAGCCTCTAGTTTCTGGTCCTCACGCCTTATATATCTTTCTACTTTCTACCACCACTCCCTGGGATTAAAGGCTGGCTTTCTGGGATTAAAGGTGTGTGTCACCATGCCTGGCTATTTCCAATGTGGCCTTGAACTCACAGAGATCCAGAGGGATTTCTATCTCTGGAATGCTAGGATTAAAGGTGTGAGTGCCACCATTTTCTAGCCTTTGTATCTAGTGGCTGTCTGTTCTCTAACCCCAGATAAGTTTATTAAGGTACACAATATTTTGGTGACACAATACCACCACATACTTATCCTTGGAAGTGACATCATCTTCATTTTCATTCTGAGTTTTCTGTGGTTCTTTTTTCTGAAGCTCAGGGCCTCACTCAGGGTCTGAGCCACCAACACCCCCGACCCCCTGCAGAGAGAGTTTGAAAGGAGAAGCTGTGTGATCTCAGGGTCAGAGTCCAAGCCATGTACACACTGATCAAAGAGAAGGAGTCTGTCCCCACTGTGAGCACTCTACAGGAAGGTCTGGTGTCCTCCAGCACCAACACAATGTGAACACAACTCACACATGGAACTTTCCAGGTGGACAGGTTCTCCTGGAAGGTCCCCAGCTCAACTGGGTGTGTTGACAAAGTGCTTCTTATACTCTACCCATGTCCATGTTTTAATTTGTGGCCTCTGATTATATCTTTATCCCAAAGCTTTAGTGCTAGTTTTTGAAATAACCAGAAAACCTTGTCCTTTGAGATGTTCCCCCCATATATTGGGAATGTGGCTCAGTGAATAGAGTTCCCACCTTGTACACTCCAGGCCCTGGGTTCAATTCCTCAACACCTCCAAAACTAGGGTGGTGGCACACTGGATGGGCAGGAGAGATGACTCCGTGGGTACAAGTGTTTGCCACCACGTCTGACCACGTGAGTTCAGTCCCGAGAACCCACAGTGGGAAGAGAGAACTGGCTTCCCCAAGTTCTCTTCTGACTACACACACACACACACAAAAACACACACACACACACACACACACACACACACACACACGCACGCACGCACGCACGCACGCACACGGCTGGTGCATTCCCTCATTTGCACATCACACACACACAGTAGTACTATAAACACCTAAAATAGTTTAACATTTTCCTTGATTATCTTTGTATGGCTTAACTTTAAGTACTGACGGTTTCTCCTCACAGTGTGGGTTTTGGACACAGGCAAATTCACCCACTGGAAGTCTGGAGGAAAACTGGACATAATGTATACACTTGTGTTTCTGTGTTCTTCAACAGGAAATCTTGTTTCCTCTTTTGATTTTCGTTACTTTGATTTCCTATTTCTGTGAGGGGATGGGTGTGTCATGATGCCTGTGTGAGGCTCAGAGGATAGCTTCTGGGAGTTGGTTCTTCCCTTCATGTGGCTTCCCTGGATCGAGCTCAGGTCATGAAGCTTGGGGACAAGCCCCTTCACCCCCTGAGCCGCCTCGATGGTCCCCTTGGAGACCAGTGGGTTTGGACTTTTGCATTTGAAGGTTCTCTGCATTCCTGGACTTGGCTCACAGGAGAGCCGGCCACCCTGACATTAGAAAAGGCGTTTCCTGCCCTGATGAGTAGCAGCATTGCCTTGGGTTGCCCCGGCCAGCGGGGTCTTCAACGGGGACCTAAAGGGAGGGCCGGCGAATGAAAGGGACAAGAGACACAAAGAATGAGAGCAAGACAGGACGTCTGATCAAGCCCCAAAATTTTATTTTACTCTCAAGGCATATATAGGTAGGCAGAGGGGGTTGCAAGCAGGAAGGGACTTAGTTATGGGCTGTTCGGCCAGCAGGAAATGTTGCTCTGAAGGTTATCTATCTACCCTTGTCTAACTGCCTAATTGCTTAGCTGCAGCTCATTCACCTGATGTCTGAGAAGAGGTTCTGGTGTCTGTGGGAAGAGGTTCTGGTGCTCTGGAGACTTAAGCAAGGCCTAGATCTAAGAAAAGAGGAGAGAAGCCCAAATATGGCAGCATGTGTGTCAAGGGTCGCTTAGGCTTATGGCTCCCGTCATCTCCTCCCTTTTAATTATTTATGAAGGTCCAAGGTGGCGCTACAAATTTGCCTGGTGGCGATGGGCGTTAACCAAGGAGGGGAAACATTGCCCTGATCCTCCCGGTTTATTATAGGTGTCTTTTGCTGGAGGAGGGGCCCTGGATGTATTCATCCTTAGACACCAACCCCTATGCAATCAGGGATATTCCTCGGGGGGCCCAGAGGCAGAAAGCTTGGTCCTCCCCCTGCAGTGCCATTGGCCTCGCACCTTTCTTGGTACCCAAGCTCTTCCCAAGTGGGGCAAGCTTGCATGTTTCTGGGTTTTCATCCAGTTTCCAAAGGACAGTCATCGCTGAAAGGCTCTGAGTGGCCTTGATTGGCAAGATCAAGCTGACGATAATGGACCTGTATAGGTTTGGATGCCAGGGAGTCTATTTGTTTTTTGATGAATTGGGTTATCCTGCCAATTACAAAAGGACCCAAAGTTACCAATAACAAAATGCTGACCTTGGTCCTGTGAGAGGAATCAAAAGGGAGAACATGGATGATCTCCACCAGTCATCTGCTGTGGCAGAGAATCACTGCTTATGTAGCTCTAGGCTAAGTTTATGTAGCTTACTTATCTGGGTTTCTACCATTCCAGACTCGTTAATATAAGAACAACACTCTTCCCTCAGAAAAAGGCATGTCGCACTATGGTCGTATTCTATTTGTACTGAAATGTGATTTTAATTGTATGTTGATAAATAAAGTTGCCTGGGGGTCAGAGCTATTAGAGCCATAGAAAGAATGTGGCGGGTGTGGTGTATGCCTTTAATCCCATAGATCTCTGTGTGTTCAGCCAGCATTGGAGACATATGCCTTTAAGACCTGGAGGGCTGTACTTACAGTCAGTGACGAGGCAGTCATGTGTTTGAGTTTACAACCAATGAGAACGCAGAACAGAAAGACTATCTAAAGACAGACACACAGGAAGTAGGTCTCTTTCAGGAAGCTAGGAGCACCGCAGGAGGAAGGGTAGGATTTTAGCTCTGAGCTCTGACCTCTCGGTTTTCTCTTTTACATTGGTTCTGTGTTTCTTATTTAATAAGACGTTGGTTACATCTACATCCCACCCTTTTCTGCTGTAAGCAGGTCCAAGGCCCGTCGGTTTTGTAGGACAACCTGTGCAAGGGAGGTTAGCTGCCTCTATTGGGGGGAGGACAGGGGTGCTGCAGAACCCCAATTGCTACCTGAAGTTGTTTAGATAGGAGAGCTGTTGTTATGAGGGAGTGACCCAGGGCTCCTCCTGCCAAGCCTGCAGAGACCAGGGAGGTGGTGAGGGAAATTCCAGCCACAAGGGGCAAGAAGACAGCATTTTGGCTTGGGCCATTCCATTCTCTCCCAGTTACCTGTCCCTTAGCAGGAGAAATGGCATCATGAATTGTGCAGTCAGAATAGGGGCATCCTACGCTTTCCTCCCTCCAATAAATTTTGGAATTGTGGGCAGTCTGACCCCACCCCCAGAGAAGAAAAAGAAAGTTTGTAAGTGGGCGATATAAACTGCAATCAGGTTGTATTCCTCCCAGCCCTTCTTGGCTTGTGGGTGTTGGGAAATGTTGACCTCACGCCACCACCGCCGCCGGTGTGATCTCCTGAAGCTTATAAGTACCTTCTTAATAGACAAAATCTTAGACATGTTAGCAATATAACAGTGGTGAACTTTATCAGAGCAAAATTATGAATCCTTGGAGCTTCAACAAAGCATCAGGATAGCCAGAGAATGAAATCTGAAATGTGTCATTTATATATCTCCAAAGTCTTATATATCTTTTGACAAAAATTAATAAAATACATTTAGAACAGAATCTTTAGTTCTAATCATATTTCTATAAGTTACCATGCCTAGCTATTTCCAGTGTGGCCTTGAACTCACAGAGATCCAGGTTGATCTCTGCCTTTGGAAGGCTAGGATTAAAGGCGTGTGTGCCACTATTTTCTGGCCTCTATATTTAGTGGCTGTTCTGTTCTCTGACCCCAGATAAGTTTATTAGAGTGCACAATATTTTGAGGAGCACAATAACACCACAGTGCTGTTTGGGGAGGTGGAGGTTTAAGAGCTGTGACTTGCTGGAGAAAGTGTGTTACTGGGGAGGAGGGGCTGGGAGAGTCAAACCATCTGCCTCCATGTTGCTGTCTCTGCTTCCTGTTTGCAACTGAAGATGTGAGGTTTCAGCTTCCTGCTCCCATGCCATGCCTGCAGCTCTGGCCTTGATTGTCTGCCGTGATGCACTCTTATCCATTGGAGCTACAGCCCAATGAAACCCTTCTAAATGTTGCTTTGGTCGTGGTGATTTATCATAGCAACAGAAAAGTAATTAATACAAACATAATTAAAAAAATAAAATTTGAGATGGTGTCACTAAGTAGACGAGGCTAGACTTGAACTCACAGAGATTCACCTTCCTCTACCTTCAAAGTGCTAGAAATAAAGTATGTGCCAGTATGTCACACTAAAAAAAAAAATCTATAAACTAGCTCTTTGCTCTGTTCATCTCCCCTGTACTCTGGACACCTTCCATTCTGCTCTCCACCCAGAGACAACCTATCCTTGTTGATTCCTTTACACTGTATCACAGGCATCTTCCCACCACAGCACCTGCTCCAGGAGACCAGCAACTCTGTATCACTTCCTAGTGTGTCTTAGAAACAGGACTTCATCTCACATCTGGAAAAGACTCTGTGAGCTGATCACAAGGGACACTGCTGTGTCCCCTGCTTGAGGAGTGGATTTCCTCCACCCCAGATGGAGACAGTGACAGCTGACCAAGGAAAACATCCATCCAGGGACAGCTCGGTGAACACTGAGCACACTGGTCACTCACAGGAGCCTGGGTAGTCGGGTATAATCACTGAGCTGCCCACCCCAGTGTGCATGTCACTCACCCAGCTGCATCACTGCAGTTCCCTGCACAGCTCCCAGCAGCTCCACTCAGCAGTCTCCTCTCCCTCAGGAACTGCAGCTGGTTTAACCCTGAGAGGGAAGTGCTACATTGTGTCAGCTCCGGGAACCTGTAGCTTCTTGTGTTTCCTGAGCCTCCTCAGCTCCTCCTGGCTCCAGCAGGGATGTTTCAGTCTAGAGGAAAATTCACACCCTCACCTCCCTCTTCTACAGAAGCTCCCTTGATTAACACAACCTCAGGCCACATGCTGGTGTGTCGGGTGCAGCACCAGGTCCCCTCACACTGAGGTCAGAGTCACCTGAGCTTCCCCTCAGCAAAGCCCTCCCTCCCCACCTGCCTTTCTGTCTTTGATCCATGATCCTATTTATTTTTTATTCATTCATCAAACATTTATTGAGTATGAATGTTTTCTGGGTCCCAGGCACTGGAAGTCACCATCCCTCACAAGACAAAGATGGCTGCATCATGACAGAGATTGTCACCTTCTTGGTCTTCAAACATCTCAGCTAAACTCCTGGAGCTCCTGACTCAAGGTCACAAAAGTAGAAGAGAAAACTGCAGGGGCAGGAACCTTGAGCAGGGGTGAAGTAATTTCCATCTCTGGTGCTCCCACAATCTATTTTATAAGAGGTTCGTTAATTTTATGTCTATGAGTGTTTTTCTTGGCTGTATGTGTTTGTACCATGTGCCTATCTGACGTCCACAGGGGCAGTGGAAGCCATGGAACAGGAGTTATGGATGGTGTGAGCCATGGTGTGGGTCCTGGGATCTGAAACCTGGGTCCTCTGCAAGAGCAGCAAGTGCTCTTAACCCCTGAGCCATCTCTACAGTCCCTGGATTATGTCTTTTAAATAAATCTCCAGTCGACTCAGCCTGTAAATTCCTGAGTAACCACTGGGGGCAGCACCAGGATTCCCAGAGTCAGGGAGGGAGAGGGGACCTTGGACAGAACACAGATCCAACAGGACAGACTGAGATGAGACCTGTGGATCCCTCCTCTCTGCCCATCCTACAACCCGGGTTAGATTCTGAAAGATGGGAAGAAGGAGAGAACCTCAGGGAGGGGCCTGAAAGGAGGCAGGAGCCCAGGAGACTGAAGTTCATGTCCTCAGCCCCGTCTCCTGAGTCAGGGGCCTACTTTGTTCTTGACAGAACAAGGATAGACAAACACCTCTTAATGCTGTCACTCAGGGACCCCAAGGGATAATGAGTCAGGCACCACTTACAGGAACAAGAACAGGCCTAGTCCTCCATACAAACTAAAAAGACAAGAAATAAACAGAGAAGACACGGTGAAGAGCCATGGCCAGGTCAGAGCCCAGGCTGACCTGTCACAGCAGCCCTGGCTGCTCACAATCCTGGGAACAGGAAAAGGCTCTGTCATCCCAGTGTCCCTGTGATCACAGACTCTCAGCATGTGGTTCAAGTGATGAAGAGAACAGAGCCAGGAGGTGACAGAGCTAAGGAGTGACCATGTCACAGCCAACAATGGACTGAGCTCCACCTGGGCACAGTCCTGTTCACACTCAGCTCCCACAGCCTCATCTTGTCCACCAGATACACACAGCACAATGAACACAGATTCTGGAAGGTTCTCCATGATGCCATTTATTTCCTCCACAAGCTCTAAGTATCTCAATCCTTTAATTTACCCATCAACCCACCAGCCAGATCAAGGACATGAACAACCAAGTTCACATTCAGATTCTTATTTTCAGTGGGGAGTCAGGGGCTGCAGCTCAGGGCAGCATGGAGGTGACAGGATGGAGATGTCCCCTCCTGCCTGCTGGACCAGGAAGGTTGGCTGTGGAAGGGACCACAGGCAGTGCAGGGAGAGGGTCCTGGTGTGCAGGGGGGGGCTGCGATCCCCAGTTCTTCACATTGAGCCCACAGGGTCACAGGGAACATCAGACACTGTTGCTGAGAGTGAACTGAGGGGCTCAGGATGTCACAGGAGAGGCCTGAGCACATCTCTGTCACTCTGTCAGGACAGGCAGCTGTCTTCCCGCTACAAACAAGAGTCATGAACAATCACTGTGAAGACAACATCCCAACAACCCACCACTCACTCAAAGGGGGTTCTGGGAGTCCCTGAACCCCAATCATGTCCACTTCCCCTCCCCAAATCAGTCCCCAGAGTGTCACCTTCACATCCTGGGAGAGACACATCAGAGCTCTGGGCACTGTCCCTGCCTAGGGTGAAATTATATATAGTCACACGAAGGTGAAAACATGGCTCTAGAAGATTTCACTGGAGGAGGTATTATGGGTTGGCAGAGCTCCCCAAATATTCCAGCTTCACCCCAAGGGCCTCAGGGACAATCCTGCTCCCCACACTTACCTGAAGCTGGAGTATAGTTCCCTCCTTTTCCACCTGTGAGAAGAAAAGCTGTGAGAGACCAGGGAAGACCCTGACCCTAGGAAGCTTCCAGAACTGACAGCAGACCCAGGTCAGAGACAGGAACAATGAGGGGTGTGAATGTTTCCCATTAGTGAGGCAGAGCACACTTCTAAAAGGGGCTGAGAGAGAACCAGACCTGCCCTTTCCTACCTGTGTTTCTCCTCATCTTCACAACAGCCACCACAGCTCCAGTGATGGCCACAGCTCCAATGATGGCCAAAGCTCCAATGAGAACCTGAACAGTAATGTTTGCCATGATGGGGACAGTGGACTGAGGAGGCTCTGGAAGGGAAGGACAGGAGGGGAAGGTGAGGGTCATGACCCCAGGTCTCAGCCTTGACCCTGATCAGGGTCTATAGAAGGTTCCAGCTTCCCCTGACCCCAGCTCTGCACCCACACCCTCCTTACCCCATGTCAGGGTGAGGGGCTCAGGAAGACCCTCATGGTGCACATGACATGTGTAATTCTTCTCCTCCCCAGCAGGAACCACCACAGCTGCCCACTTCTGGAAGGTTCCATCCCCAGAAGGTCTGGTCTCCACCAGCTCCATGTCCTGAGTCTGTTCCTCCCCATCCCTCTGCCAGGTTATGGAGATCTCAGCAGGGTAGAAGCCCAGAGCCCAGCACCTCAGGGTGCCTTCTCCTTTCAGTGTGGGGTGATGGGTCACATGTGTCTTTGGGGGATCTGTGAGGACGAATTAATAAATCCCTCAATTAACAAGATAAACTGAAATCTGCAAATACAATGTTAAACCAATGATGACACTGAACTGTGTCTGTTTGGACAATTCTGTCATCACACTAGTGATCTCAGGGAGAGCTGGTCCCCTCATCACAGAACTGCACATTTACAGTTATGCTCACCAGCATAACTGTCTGTCCAAGTGAACAGCCATCACCAAATGCAGCAGAAATGTGGTGAACCTCTGACACTCAGCCAGAGAAAATGAGTCCCCAAGCCCTGCCTCTGGGGGGACAAGATACAAGGTATTGTCACCAGGACCCCTGGAAGTGTGCTGTGGAGCCCAGGGCAGCACTCCCTGGGACACAGCAGTGCTCACAGAGGTGTGTGGATCGTCCCTGTCACTCCTGTCCTGGAGCTGCAGAAGACCCTGTCTCTGAGGAAGTTCAATTCCTAATCCACTGAGCAACACTGTGACTTGTTGGGACTGAGGGAGAACAGGAGGGCTCTGGATGTTAATATGCCAGGAAATAGTCTAAGCTCACAGGAGCCTTTCTAGTGTAAAGGAAACACTGACTTGTCTAATTATCCAGATTAGCAGTTCCCCCTGGCTCCTGTGGAGACTGATACAGATGATAAAATGAGAGGGAGAGAGAGAAACAGTATCACCCCAGTGAGGGGGATAAAAAAAACTGACTAAAAGCAAAATGACATCTTACAAAAAAAAAAAAAAAAAAAAAAAAAGAAGAAAGAAAGAAAAGAAAAAGCCCCCCACAATTTAGTATTCACCAGGGCACCCCATAAGTGCTCACATGGCCATTCTAGGAATAGACAGAGTTGGGGTGTGGGAGGGATGTAAACCTCACCCACAGGAATCTGGGAGAATGTATTCTTTGGAAAGTTCTAGAAACTGTGGAACCAGCCTAGGGTAGGGGCGTCCATGTCTCCCATCAGGTAAAGGAGACTTCCGGTCCTGGCGTGTAAGGCTGACACACTCAGATGACAGGACTCAGTTTCCACAGACCTTGGTGTGGGCAGAGACCCCGGCCTGGAGAGGCCATGGCTGACAGCGGCTGCAGACTGCAGGAGCCACTGTGGTTAGGTCGGGATCTCCTCTCCCTCCTCTGAGACAGATTTGCAGCTGTCCAGGGAGAAGGCTGAGCCTGGGGATCAGTGCGGTCCCTGCCATGCTGGATCAGGAGACCCAGGGACACTGTCTGCCCTGAGACAGGGGCATGACCCCAGCTGAGGGGTTTCTTCTTCCTCAGGACCGAGCCCAGCCCGAGGGCAGAGGGAGGAGCTGCCCGCGGCCCTGCACCTGTGCGCTGCAGCGCGTCCTTCCCGATCTCCAGGTATCTGCACAGCGACTCCACGCAGCGGCCCTCCAGGTAGGCCCTGTGTCTCTCTGCCTCACCAGCCTGCTCCCACTTGCGCCAGGTGATCTGCGCCGCCGTGTCCGCCGCCGTCCACGTCGTCAGGTCGTCGTTCAGGGCGAGGTAATCGCGGCCGTCATAGGCGTGCTGATTGTACCCGCGGAGGAGGCGCCCATCCGACCCCAAGTCACAGCCGTACATCCACTGGATGGTGTGAGAGCCTGCGGGGACCCCGCGGTCAGCCCCGCCCACCTGCCGTCAGCCCCACCCACCCGCCCCGCGGCCCCGCCCACCCGCGGACTCCCCTAAACCGAAAGGGAAACCGGCTACCGCTCCCCGACTCTCCTCCCGAACCTCGGACCCGGGACCCGGGGCGACTCCGGCCCGGACGTAGGGACGCGGAGGTGTCGTGACCTCCGACCCGCGTCACTCACCGCCCTCGCTCTGGTTGTAGTAGCCGAGCAGGATCCTCAGGCCAACTCGGAAAGTCTGCTCTGTGATCTTGGCGTTCCGCGTCTCCTCCTCCCAATACTCCGGCCCCTCCCGCTCCATCCACGGCGCCCGCGGCTCCATCCTCGGAGTCTCCGCATCGCTGTCGAAGCGCACGAACTGCGTGTTGTCCACGTAGCCGACAGAGATGAACCGGGGCTCCCCGAGGCCGGGCCGGGACACGATGGTGTGGAAATACCGCAGCGAGTGCGAGCCTGGGGGCGGCGCGCGGTGAGACCCCGACCCTCGTCCCGGGACCCCGGGCGGGTGCGCGGGCCGGGAGGGGAGCAGGGCGCGGGGCTCGGGACGCGGTGGAGAAGGGCGGGAGGGTCTGGCTGGGCGACGCGGGGACGCGGCTTCCCCGGGGCCGCCCCCGCCCTCCCCGCAGAGTCGTTTCCCTCCCGACCCCGCACTCACCCGCGCGGGTCCCGGTCGGGGCCAGGGCGGCCGCCAGCAGCAGGAGCAGCGTGCGCGGAGCCATCGCCCCATCTCGGATCTGGGGCCTCTGAGTTCCGCGGGCTGCGTGGACTTTATAACCCGTGACCGCGGCGACGCTGATTGGTTCTCCGGGATCTCGGCACCCAATGGGGGTGAGAAGAGGACAGTTGTCATCAGTGTCCGGGCAGAAGGACCTGACACAGGTCAGGAGCTGGAGAAGTGAAACTGGGAACCTGGGGATCCCCAGCCCTGGGCTTCCACCCAGACCTCACCGCCTGGGGACTGAGACTTTGCTGAACCCTGTGCTGCTGGACGGAGCGCTGTGTGTCATGGTGTCTCTGAGCCGCCTAAGGACAACTGTCTCCTCAGGTTAGTCAGGATGAAACCCAAGAGCACGAAGTTTCCAGATAAAATACACACAGCACTTGAAATGAATGTTCACGGAAACAGGTGCTGTCGGGGTCCTGGTGAGGGTGTGGGGCTGCCGTGGACACCTGCATCGGGAGGTGACTGGAGTTTTCACAGCTCTGGTCAAGCACTTTTGACCCTGTGTTATCTGTGACTCTCCGTGCTGGAATCCCACTCTCCTCTGCTTTCACTTTCTACTTGAGTTCCGTGTGGCTGGGATTTGAAGACATCAACTCAAAATCCACAGAAAGAAGATATTTATAAATTTAATTTTTCTCCACACTACTGAACAGGGATGAAACCTTGAATCCCCCGTGTGTACCACTGCCATGAGAATTATCCTCTGCCCAGTGTCCACACTGCACAGGCCTGAGAAACTCAGAAGCCAACTTTTATCAGGTTCAGGGTCCCACAGGCCTGTAACATTCATCTCCCTCATCTCATGAGCTTATAAAGTGTGAGAAAATGTCAGAGGGAGAGTGCCATGGATTGTGTAACTTCTACTACTACACTATTATCATTATTCTGCTTTATTATTACAACCACCTGGAGCCACAGATGATCATCTGGGAGAAAACTAGGAGTCTGAGTGTAAGCACCGCATCGTGAAGATAGGATCCTGAGTGAAAAGGCAAAGTGTCTATTTACAGGTGAGATTTCTGAGCCGCCCCCTGCAGGTGAACACAGGAGCCTGGTCTCTGTGGGAGTCTGTGTGGTGCTTGCAGGCCAGCACCTCTGCTTTAAAGAGAAGCATCTCTCCACTCTATCCCAACCTGCCTGTTCTTGCCATTGTATTCCAGTAGTGACTTTAGATCCAGAGTCTGAAGAGAGGAAGGAAGAGGAGGGTGAGGAGAGGAAGAGAAGGCAGCAGAGTCTGCCTGTGTGTCTCTCCTGGTGTGTTGTGGAATAATCTTTTTGCACAATGTGAAGAAATGTCACTTGCATTGGTTCAATAAAAAGCTATCAGCCAATAGCTGGGCAGAATTATCAGGGCAAAGAGAATGTTGAGAAGAAGGGTGGAGTCTCCAGGAGATGGGGAGAGAAGCAAGATGAACATATTATACAGAGGAAAAGTACAGAGCCACTTGGTAGAACATAGGAAAGAAATATGGGTTAATTTTAGTTATGGGCTTAAGTTATAGATTTAAGTTATAGTTATAAACAAGCCTAAGCTATAGGCCATGAATTCATAATTAATAAAAAGTCTCTGTGTGGTTATTTGGGAACTGTCTGGTGGGACATAAAATTCTACTTACAAATGGTGCGCAATGTGGGGCCCTGTGTGTGTGTGTGCGTGTGTGCGTGTGTGTGTGTGTGTGTGTGTGTGTGTGTGTGCGTGTGCGTGCGTGTGTGTGTGTGTGTGTGTGTGTGTGTGTGTGTGTGTATGTATGTGTATGTGTATGTTTATATATAGAGAGAAAAGCTTAAAAAAGGTTCTAAATATACAATAATGGAGTCACACGCAGCTTCCTAGTCTCATGTCTCTCATGCCGGCATGGCACGGAGATGTGTCTCCTGGCAGCTGCTTGTGTGCTTGAGCCGCCAATGTACCATGAGCTGAGCTGAGTGGTTGGTTTAAGGTTTTGTCCATGCAGACAGAAAAGGTTAGAGATACTCAGTAAAGCATGTTCAGATGGAAAAAAAATCTCTAAACAGGTCACAGTGTTCCCGGGTTATGCCTGTATGATGACAGAGAGATCCAGCATTAAGATGATAACGTTGAATGGTATGTAGGCTGTCGTCTCTAAAGGAATAATGGCATGTGCCACATATTGGCTATCAGTATAAATATTTACAAGCTCATCAGAAAACATCTGTAAAGCAAGCAACAGCGCCTGTACCTCTGCCACCTGGGCAGAAGTGCCCTGGACTTTTATTCTCTTTACTACGTTACCAGAAACCACCACAGCAAAACCACGTGAAGTGCCATCAGTAAATACCACACGGGCCTGAGGAATAGGAGTCATTTGTACTATCTTGGGAAATATAACAGGATGCAATTTAAAAAATTGACACACATCATTGGAGGGATAGTGAGTATCAAACCGACCCTGCATGGAACATGTCAATATGATCCAATCATTATCATTAGCTTGCAACCATGCTATTTGAGACTGGGTGTATGGGGTCACCACAATATCTGGCACCTTACCAAAAGTTTGAACACTGATCTTGATTCCCTTAAATATAATCTGAGCAACAGCCTGTGGATAAGGAGTGATGATTTTTGCTGGAGAAACTGGGGAATGTACCCAAAAAATAGGACCTGTTTGCCAAAACACTCCAGTAGGTGAATGAGTAAAACAAAATATCAAATACAATAAGGGAGAAGAAAGATCTATATACTGCACGTGAGCCTGCTCCAGGGCCTCTTGCACTCGCTGTAGGGCTACACGCCCTTCAGCTGTTAATTTGCGGGGAGATAAAGGGTCAGGGTTGCCCTTTAAGACACCATACAAAGGGCGAAGCTGACCTGTTGGAATTTTTAAAGTGGACCGAAGCCACTGAATATCCCCCAGAAAGGTTTGGAAATCATTAAGTGTGCGTAGCTGATCCGTACGCAGAGTAATTTTTTGTGGGCATATGCCTGTGCATAACAATTCATGACCTCAATAATGATAGGGAAAAGATACCTGTACCTTTTTGCGGGCTGTCTGTAAATTAGCCAGGCTAAGAACCTCTTGTAAATTAGAAAAGGCATCAAAAACAAGTTTTTTATATTTAGCAGCCATTAATATATCATCCATGTAGTGAATTATATAAACACCTGGAAAAGCTTTTCAAACTGGAGCTAGAGCCAAAGACAAATAAATTTGACATATAGTAGGGCTATTGGCCATTCCTTTAGGCAATACCGCCCACTGAAATCTCTGATAAGGTTCCTTAAGATTTTCTGAAGGAACACTGAAAGCAAAGCGAGGACTGTCCGCGGGATGCAAAGGGATGGTGAAGAAACAATCCCTCAAGTCAACCACAATTAAGTGCCAATGTTTAGGAATTGCCACAGGGGCAAGCAAGCCAGGCTGTGTTGTTGCCATGAGAAGCATGGTTTTATTTACAGCTTTAAGATCCTGTAATAGCCTCCATTTTCCTGACTTCTTTTTAATAACAAATATAGGTGAGTTCCAAGGTGAAGTGGAAGCAATGATATGTCCAGCATCTAACTGTTCCTTAACTAATGCATACGCAGCCTCCAATTTTTCCTTAGTAAGGGGCTACTGCTCCACCCATACAGGGTCATCACTTTTCCAAGTGATTTTTATCGGTTGTATTATTGAAGGCTGCTGTGCAGTGAGCCCTATAGAAAAGACCCTAATCCTCTAATATCCCCAGGACCTCTAGTGACACAGTTTTTGTCTGCCACAGGGAGTGGGTCTCCTTGCAACATTTTTCCTAAGCCTCTGCCCGGGCAGTAGCCCTGACTCTTTAGCATCTGTTGTACAGGCTGTGTAGTAAGTACAGCTCCCATACCATCTAACACATCCCTTCTCCACAAGTTCACTGGAATGTCAGGTAGCACAAAGGGTTGAAAAGTTCCTGCATGACCTTCCTCATCCTTCCAATTTAAAAGTAGCCTGCTCTGCAATGGCGTCTGAGCTGTGCCGATACTTTGTAGGTTAGAGGTAGAATTTTTAAGGAGCCAATTGGGATCTCAGGATTCTTGTGAAATTATAGATATATCCAGCACCAGAATCCAATAATCTTCCAATCTCAATCCCATATAATTTCATTTTTAATTTAGGCTGTTTATCATTGCTAACTGTTTGTCAAAACACCCTTTTCCCTGTACTTCCAAAGCCTCCAGTTCTATATATCAGCACCATTTTGCATTTAAAATATGAAAGCAATAATAATTGGTCAATTCTATCACCAGCTTCTGTTTCCATGGTCCTTTTTACATATACCAATTATATAACCATTAAATACAATCTCTATAGGATTTGAAGAGGTAACTTTAGGTAATACTCTGGAGTATTTTTATAAAATCTTAAAAAGATTTTTTTTTATAGATTTCAAGTAACACATTAATGCAAATAACCAATTATTAACAATGTGGACCAAACAATTTGCCTGTATTTTATTTACTGGAAAAATAATTTTGTAACCTTTTTATCAGTAGGAGATTATCATTTATGGGTTTATCTTAGCAACATTATTTAATAAGCTAATAACCCAATTCATTTCAGCTGTTATATTTTTATAGAATTAAACCAAGAATTTTTAGAAAGCAACTTAAATTGCAGAGCCAGATTTTCAGTAATGATCAACAGACAAGAGCATACCTAATATATAGTCCAAAATTATGAATTTTGCTCCTCTAGTTTATGTACAATGAGGATTCAAACATTCATCCAAACATTTATCAAGACAATCAAAAGAACAGAACATCCTTTATTCAAACAGCATTCTTAGCATTCAATGTCCTGACCGAAACCATTTTTCACCAGAAGTTAGGCCCGGTTTAAACTTTTAGTGTTAGTCCTTTCCCGGCCTCAGCTCACTTGCTCTGCCCAGTGCTCAGGCTCTATTGCCAGCACCTGCCTGGGTTGCACTCCATCACGACTCTGCCTCCCACCGGCACATACCTGTCTGCCCGCTGCTTCGGGCCATCTTGCATGTGCTGCACACGCCTTTGTCCACCACCGCCACTGGGCGTGCGGCCCCCCCCCCCCCACAAACTCAGTTTAAACTTCCTACTCCCAGGCTGTAGAGATGGCTCAGCGGTTAAGAGCACTGACTGCTCTTCCAGAGGTCCTGAGTTCAATTCCCAGCAACCACATGGTGGCTTACAACCATCTATAATGAGATATGGTGCCCTCCTCTGGCCTGCAGGCAGAACACTGTATACATAATAAATAAATAAATAAATAAATAAATAAATAAATAAATAAATAAATAAATAAATAAATAAAAAATCTTAAAAAAAACATAGCCCCATGAAGGGGCTACCTAATAACGAGTTATTCTCACCATAAGGGAAAAACAGAAAAACATTTCCCACGAAGGGGTCCTAAATATTGAATTATTCCCATTCAGAGGGAAAAATAAAAAACGTTTGAACCAAAATTAAGCAAACAGACAGCAAACTTTAAGCTCTGGGCTATCTTGCTGTTCAGCCAGCAGCAATGAGGCCTACCTGCCGATTCTTTGTAATTCAGATGCTGCCGCTCTGCAGTGGCAGGAAGAAAAAACTCAAGAGTTTTCAGCTATCCTGAAAACTCTACAACTGGAAAAAGTCTTTACATCCTCCATTACCACTGGGAAGAGGCTTCTCTCTTTCCTTCATCCTTCCTCTACAGGGCCCCAATCTTTAGGCCTAGTTTCAAAAATTTTTCCCCTTTTTACCGGGAAAATCCTTTTTTCTTGATTAAAATTTTTTCTCCCTTTTCTAACGGGAAATTTCCTTTCCTTCCCTCTTCTCTATTGGGAAGATTTCCTTTTTTATTTAAAATCTTTAGCTGTCTTGCCCTTACTTAACTTTGGTGCCTTCCTGCTTCAACAGTCCAATTAACTGACTGGGGTGCTGTAAGGGCTCCAATCAATGACGTCTCCTTTGGAGATATTAATTAGCACTCGAGGTTTCTCACTCTTACACTGTTGCTAATGTACCCAGTCAGATTCCTTGTTGGTAGCCCTCATCCCACAGAATGGTAGATTTATGGAATCAGTAGCATTAATCTTCTGTCCTTTAGAACCAGATGTATGAAGCATATGAAACTTATCACGATAATCTTGTGTAGTGTTGACTATGGATAGCCACACTGGAGAGGTTATATTTAGGCACTGAATCCCACTTCCCATGCAAATAGGAATTCCTTGTGCTCCCATCACTTCACCCTCCTCCATTGGCTGAGCCAGACCTCAGTTGTCATGAGAACCAGGTACCAAGAAGATCCATCAACCTCTACAGGAATATTCACATCTCCCTCACATACTGCTATGTTAATTGGAAGATCGGGATATAAGTCCAATAATTATGATCCATCCCTTTTACCTGCACTGTTACCACGGAAACAAGTTTGTAGCATTCAGAGGCTTGTGCTCCTGAGTCATGGGAAGTGTCCTCTCTCCTTTGTCACACAAACTCTTAAGCTGTCCCCAGGGGAGAGGATTAGTTGTTTGTGGCAAAGGTCTCCTATGTCTCAACTTCGTCAGAGGCATTCCTGCATCTGCAGCATCTTGGAGATGTCTTTTGCTCATGGCAGATTTTTATCAATTTCCATGGAACCCACAATTTATTATCTCCTTTGGAAACATAAACATAACTTCGGCCCTAACTCAACACTTTCCCTCGACTACTTTGATGTTAAAATATTTATAATACATGGGCCGACTCAATTCAGCAATTCTTTCCATAACTCAATGTTGTTCCTGCTTCATTAGCATTTAAAAAACTTAAAGTTAGTAAGGCATTATGCAGTCTATCTCTGGGAGCCCTCATAGGCCCCTTTTGTTTAACAAGCATCTCTTTTAGAGCATGAGATCTTTTAACAGTTGTTTGTCCTGTAGGATTGTATGGTATCCTGGTAACATGGAAATGATATGGTGAATATATTTAATTTTTAAAAATCTATTAAATGAAATATATCCATCTGTCAAATTTTATTCCTAGTTTATTTGTCTCAGTATAGAATGTAAGAGCCCCAGAAATAGGTGCCCCTTTTATTATGTGGGGAAGAATCCATTCAGTTATTTTTATAAACTGAATTCGTCTATTTTTTGGATATTTGTTGATAATTTCTCCTCAATTACTACAAGCTCTTTGCCAATCATCGTTGATCTCCCACAACCGCCTAATTTCAGTATTGGTATAGGGCATCACAATCTCAGCTGGATGCAAACCTGATAATTGATGAAGTCTTAATCTTCCCTTTATGATTAGTTAAGAAACTTTTTCTATATAGGTTTTTAATTTTTTACTCTATGAGCTAAGAAAATCCATTCCACAATATAATCCTCTCTCTGTACAATGAATTCAGTAGGGGAATGATTTGAAGGTAAAATTATTAAAATACACATCTTTGTGAGGTCTAATCTATCCACATAGGCGTTTTGTATATTTTTCTTTCTACCAGGGCTAACTTTTTTCAGTCTCAGCTGTTAACTGTGTTGGACTGTTTAAATCTGAGTCACCTTGCAGAATCTGAAACAAATTAGTTAATTCTTGAGCAGACAATCCAATTGTAGGCTGCAAACAGTTATTATCACTCAAAAATTTTTGAAAATCATTAAGAATGTGCAGTTGATCTCTCCTAATCTGTACCTTCTGCAGCTGAATTCTCAGTTTACTTAATTTATGGGCTAAAAAGCTAAGATAATCTCCTCTTTGTATTTTTTCAGGAGAAATTTGTAATCCCCAACAGGGTAAATTTTTCTATACTACCTGGGATTAAAGGCGTGCACCACCACCGCCAGGCAAGATACACTTTTAACACAGAAAGTTGAGCTCTATGATGGGCCATGCCTTCTGCTGGAAGCCTGTGTAAGGACATGGAAGAAGGAAGCTCTTGCTCTTGGCCTGCTTTCTCTTGCCTTGGCAGTAAGTCCGTTCCTTCACTGGTATTAGAGCTACGTCTTCAGGATTCCAGCATATACAGAAGACCAGCTGAGACATCCAACCTCATGAACTGAGCAATTACTGGATTCCAGGACTTTCTATTAATAACCAATTGGACCACAGCCTGTGAGTCATTCTAATTCATCCCCTTTGTATATGTGTCTGTCTTTATTTCATATATACATATTCATTCTATAAGTTCTGTTACCATAATGAACCCTGACTAACATACAGACCCAGAAAAGGCTGAGAAAACATGGCATGTGATGTGGAGTGCAGGGAACCATGGAGTTGGCCTGGCTGGCCTAGCTGCCTTGAGAGGCATGCATCATAGGTTTTATCAGGTTGGAGTCCATGGCTCCTGGAGCACAACGTGCCTTCCAGTTCCTGAGAGACAGATGCACTCCTTCAGGCAGTTAACCATTCAGGCCACTCTCTGTTTCTCTGTATGTCCCCTTAGTCGTCAAGGAAGCACGAGAGCTTGATAGCAAATAGGTCTTAGACATTAATCTTGTGTACCCAGTACAGCTTGCAGACTTGGTTGTATCCTGGCAACTACGGGTTGTCTTCTGACCCACACATGCACCTTAACTGGGGTGTGCCCTCATTCCCACACTACATACATACAATAATGCTATAAATACATAAATAGTTTAAAATTTCTTTGTATGACTTGACCTTAAATCCTTCTGACAGCTTCACCTCACAGCGTGGGTTTTGGACACAGGCAAATTCACCCACTGGAAGTCTGGAGGAAAACTGGACACAATGTATGCACTTGTGTTTCTGTGTTCTTTAACATGAAATCTTGTTTCCTTTTCTTGATTTTCGTTACATTGATTTACTATTTCTGTGAGGGGATGGGTGTGTCATGATGCCTGTGTGAGGCTCAGAGGATAACTTCTGGGAGTTGGTTCTTCCCTTCATGTGGCTTCCCTGGATCGAGCTCAGGTCATGAAGCTTGGGGACAAGCCCCTTTTTACCCCCTGAGCCATCTTGATGGTCCCCTTGGAGACCAGTGGGTTTGGACTTTTCCTCGTGAAGGTTCCCTACATTCCTGGACTTGGCTCACAGGAGAGCCAGCCACCCTGACATTAGAAAAGGCATTTCCTGGCCTCACATGTAGCAGTGTTGCCTTGGGTGGCTCTAGAGAACCCCGCCTTCTTGCCCAGGTCCCAGCTGCAGGAGTGTCAGCCAGCTGCTGCCTGGAAGATCCCAGATTGCACTGAGAGCTTGGGTGTCGCTGTGTGTGTTAGTCACTGTGGTCGTTTGAGTGAGATGACCCCACATCTTGGTCATTTGAATACTCAGTTCCCAGTGAAGGCTCCATGGCTGATTGTGCACGCTGCTCTTACAGAGAGAGGACCTGAGTTAGCTTCTGGCATTTACAAGGGACAGTTCACAGTTGCCTGTCACACAGTTCCAAGGGACCCAACATCCTCCTTGACACTGTACTACATGCACAAACCCACACTCAGACACATACATGCAATTAAACATAAAAATGAAATATTTAAACACTCTCAGGTTAGGCTGGAGAAACAGCTCAGAGGTTTAGAGCACTGGCTGCTCTTTCAAGAGGTCCTAAGTTCAATTCCCAACATCACATGATGGCTCATAGCCATCTATAATGAGGTCTGATGCCCTCTTCTGGCATGAAGACAAAATGCAGGCAGATAAACAAACAAACAAATAAATAAATAAAAACATCTTTGTCACCCCTGTACCCCCGCCCCACCGGGGCTGAGGACCGAACCCAGGGTCTTGCACTTGCTAGGCAAGCTCTCTACCACTGAGCTAAATCCCCAACCCCAATAAAAAAGTCTTGTAATAAAAGAAAGTTTAAAAACATCCAGGTTGAACTGGGCATGGTGGGCAGGCTTTAACCCCACAATTTGGAAGGCAGAGCCAGGTAGATCTCTGTGAATTCAAGTCCAGCCAGGGTACATAGTGAGACCCTGTTATAAGTAAAAAAGCTAAGGTTGAGACAATGCAGGAAGACATTCGACTATGGGTACTTCCAAACCAACATGCATCCATGTGCCAATATTGGTACACACAGACAGACAATATACATCCCCTCTCATATTGTATGATAAAGTGCTATTTCCTGCATGATGCAGGAGGATCATTAGTTTGTCCCAGTCTGCTCCACAATGTGAGTTCCTGGACAAGGTAGGTAACTTGGTGAATCTGACAAAATGCAAAGTGAAGGCGATATGGTGGCTGATCCTGCCATGCCAGCTCTCAGGAAGCTGAGGCAGAAGGATTGTATGGAGTTCTAGGCCAACCTGGGCTACATACTGGGTTCAAGTCCAACCTGGGCTACAGTGTGAAACTCTCTCCAAAACACAAACAAAAATCAAGTAAAAGAGGATACAGGTGCACACCACCATGTCTGCTTTCCTGGGGCATTCTTGATCTATCAGCACTAACAGAATGGAGGAAAATGTTCCTTGACGATCATCTGAAGCTGTTGAGAACGTCCCATAACATAAACTGTCCCCTCAAAATACAGGGAAGGGAAATGTATCCTCAGTGCTTTTGGAAAACCACTCTATCCGTAAGAGTCATGGAGGGAGAATGGTGACCTTTGGCCTGTCCATCCCATCTGAAACCCTGGAACATCTAGACCTTCCTGCCCCAGACCCTGGCCTGCACACTTTTATACAAACAGTGTCTGTGGAGTGTCCATTGGTAGACTCAGTGGAGGGCAGAGCTGGGTGCCTGCACCTGGGGCCCTGACCCTTGGGATCTTATGTCCTACAGGGGCAGACACCACCCAAATAAACACCCACAAATGCAGAGGTGTGACCATGCCAGCGCTCCACGGGAAGATACACTTTGGAGTGAGGTGCTGAAGAGGGGATTTGAGCCTAAAAGGAAGGTTTCAACCTTCCCCGAGAAGCTGCGGTCTGAGTGTGCAGTGGAACTAACTAGGGTGGACCCAGAGGCAGGAGCCTTCAGGTCAGGGCTCAGCAAACCCCAGGCTGTCTGCAGGTGGAAGCAGGGCAGGACTGGAACTGGAGTCCATTGAGTGAAGTGCGGAGTGATCAGTGAGCAGTGGGGCTGGAGAGGTGGGGCCACCCTCACAGGGCCTTGGAGACCAGGTTAAGGATGTGAGACCTGAACTCAAGTCAGTGGAACACCATTGAATGGGTTTAGTCAGGGAATGATACAGTCAGATTGTGTTTTTCATGATGGCCTTCAATCCCTCTAACCCCAGCATTTGGGAGGCAGAGACGGTGCATCTCTATGAGTTTGAGGCCAACCTGATCTACACAGAGCTTTGGGTGTCATCAAGAATTTCTGGAAAGAAGCAGTGTCTACAAAGACTGATTGGTTAAAACTATAGTGATGTGGAGAGGTTGGGATGATGCAGGTCCAGAGGCTAATTATCTCAAATTGGACTAGCCTCAGACTCTTGAAGAGCCATTTCTTGCCCACCTCTGAGTGGAAACTAACACCCAATGACTAATAGATTAAAAAAAAACCTAAGCCAGGTGGTGGTTGTTATTTAGCGGCGCTCTTACCCTGCGAGGAAATGTCATGCAACACAACAGAATCCACTAACAAGAGTTTTATTAAGATGAAAGAGACAGATGAGTGCTCAGGCCTTCAGAGAGACGTGTGTGGAGAAGAAGAAGAAGAAGAAGAAGAAGAAGAAGAAGAAGAAGAAGAAGAAGAAGAAGAAGAAGAAGAAGGAAGCCAGGAATATGGCGCTGGCTCATAAAGGCTGGGTGGTGCATGCGTGTACACAGGTTGACCTACTCCATGCATGCGCAGATCACATGGTTGTGTTTTTTGCTCTTATGCAGCCATGCAAAGCCATAGGGTCCTGGTCACATGGCTATTTTGACCTGGATTGGTCTAGGCGGAAGTGTCTAGGTCCACCAGGTCCACCAGGCATGAGCAAACATGCCCAACTGTGGGGGCTTGTTGTGAATCCATCAATGGTGGTGCACGTCTTTAATCCCAGCACTTGGGAGGCAGAGGCAGGCTGATCTCTGTGAATTTGAGGCCAGCCGGGTCTACAAAGTGAGTTCCAGGAAAGGCACAAAACTACACAGAGAAACCCTGTCTCGAAAAACCAAAAAAAGAAAAAAAAGAAAAAACTTTGAAATCTATTAACTTAGTGACCACTGGCTTTCCCAGACCCAAAAGCTAAGAATGCCACCAAATAGAATCTGAGGCCCGTGGGGGAAGGGCTCATGGAGCCATGTGCTAGTAAAGCTGCTCCCCAGGGAAAGTGTGGAGAGTGGAACCCAAGCTGTTTACAAAAAAAATATGATTGGAGCGTCAGGTCAAGAAAGATGATGTCGGGCTGGAGAGATGGCTCAGAGATTAATACCACTGACTGCTCTTCCAGAGAACCTGAGTTCAATTCCCAGCAACCACATGGTGGCTCACAACCATCTGTAATGAGATCTGGTGCCCTCTTCTGACCTGCAGCCATACATGCTGTATACATAATAAATAAATAAATAAATCTTTAAAAAAAATAGAAAGATGATGTCAGTACATAATTCCCTCATATATAACACTGTAAATACTGTTGACTAGATTTGTGATTAGGTAACCTTTAAGCTGATTGGCCCAATGGGGCATTTGCGTCCTCCTCTCCCACCCTGTCTTATTTTCTTTATGCTTTAAAAAGGAGCTTGTTTTTAAATAAATGAGTCCTTGCCTGACTTGGCTCCCTGCTGCATCTGATTGTCTCCCAGAAAAAAGGGAGGCTGGGGAAGGGGTGAACAGCACACTTACCTTTCCTAGGTTCCAGGTCTACCATCTCAGGGGACCTAAGTTCCCTGTGGGGCAGGACCCTACAGAGGCCTGTAGGAGGGAATTTCCCCAACTTGCTGCAACCACCTCTAAAAGATTCTGTCAATGTGTTTGAACAGTGTCTTGATCTGTGGTTTTCTTTGTTCTGCTCCTATGAAAACTTCATGCAACTGCCTCCACGTTGGAACATGGGGTTTGGGGTGACTAAGTACATGGTCACTCAAATATGGCTCTCATGTTTTTCTGTCAGCTTAGCGGCTGCACACAAATCTACTGATATTTTAATTATTGTCTGCGACCCCTCGGCCCCTCAGTCAGTTCCCCACTGGCCACTCAGGACATGGCCTGATGGGGCTAGGTTTCCGATATGTAGGTTTAAATTAAACCTCTATTGTTCTATTTATCAACAAGACTCAGGAATCAAAGGCTGGGGTGAAAACCTGATAGTTCAGAGAGGCTGAGTAGCAACTGAGACTCTTCCCTCATTCCAGATCCTAGAGAAGCTCAAACTCCAGTCCCCACTCTTTCCTTCCTGTAAGTCTTTTCTATCCAAATTGCTGGCTTCTCTATGGCCAGTTCTGGTCAAGTAGTCCCTGGCTCTGCTCCCTGATTCAAGGTATAACTTTATTGGGTGGTCTCAGAAATGTCAGAGTGCGATAAAATATCCCACAACATGGCTCTACAATAAACAATTTGTTATTCCCTTTGATGCCAGAGCTGTGTGTTTGGATGACACAGGCCAGTCAGGGCTGCCCTGTGAGACTCTGTGGGAAGAAAACAAAATGGGGGAAGCTGGAGTGGCCTCTCCAGCGCCCTTCACCTCTGAAAGTGTTGAGTTCCCTCTTCTTCTGTCAGTTATCACCCTCTGAGCATCACAGGAACAGTGCTGCCAGCTTCCAAGAGTAAACTGTGGGGCAGGTTAACACAGGACGGAGGCCCGACTTGCTCTGTGACAGGAACAAAGTGCTGTTTCCTCAGCCAGTGGCTTCCCTAAGGGAACCTGCACCAGAGTGAACATGGCAGCTCCCTCTTCAGTGCCAGGCTGGGTGGAGGGGACTGCTGGTCAAGATCTGGTCAGAGCCAGCTTCCCAGACCTGCAGAAGGTCCTGTGGAAACCACAATTCCTGGATGGGGACAACTTGGTGTGCTCTCTCTCTCCCTTCCTCCCTCCCTCCCTCTTTTCTTCCTTCCTTCCTTCCTTCCTTCCTTCCTTCCTTCCTTCCTTCCTTCCTTCCTTCCTTCCTTCCTTCCTTCCTTCCTTCCTTCCTTCCTTCCTTCCTTCCTTCCTGTCTCTCTCTCTCTCTCTCTCTCTCTCTCTCTCTCTCTCTCTCTCTCTCTCTCTCTCTCACTGTCTTGTTTTTTCTACCCTGACCTCACCCCTGCACTTTATAGACAAGGATGGCCTTGAACTCAGAAAGATCCACGTGCCTCTGCCTCCTGAGTACTGGGATTAAGGCCTGTACCACTTTTCCTGGCCATAACTGGGTCTGGTCACTGGTTTGTGCTTTAACTAAAAGGGCCTCACCGAGGGCAGGAGGAGCCAACTGTGGACAAGTCAGAAGCTCGTCTGGCTCCCCATAGCTGTCCTTTCTCTGAGTCAAATGCACTTGGATGCTCCTTGGACCTTCTGAGGGCCCTGTTCTGAGGTGACCTCTCTATCCTAGGGGAAGCTGTGGGAGGATTCCTTCAGGGAGTCCCTGGGAGAACTCTGGTCAGGGCCAGAGCCATTCCTGCCCTCTGCTGCCCTCTTGTGACTGTTTGAGGTAATGCACTTGCTGCACACACCTGACCCCCTGAGTGTCATCCTGGGACCCACATGTGGGAAGGAGAGAACCAACTACCAAGTTGTCCTCTGACCTCCATACATGTGCCACAGCACGCGTGTGCCCTGCCCCCACACTACACACAATAATAGTTTGTTTTAAAGAAGAAACAAGATAAAACCCTCGTGACCAGAGAGGCCACTTTGTTTAAGAGCATATATTCAGGGGGCTGGAGAGATAGCTTGGAGGTTAAGAGCACTGGTTGCTCTTGCAGAGGTCCTGAGTTCAATTCCCAGCAACCACATGGTGGTTCACAACCATCTGTAATGAGATCTGGTGTCCTCTTCTGGCTTGCAGGCATACATGGAAGTAGAATGTTGTATACATAATAATAATAATAATAAAAAAAGAGCATATATTCAGTGTCCACAGTCAGGTGACTCAAAACAGTCTGTAATGTCATATTTGGGCCTCCAAGGGTCATGCATTCTCAGACACACACCCACACAGGTTCGCATATGCATATAATTAAACAATATAAGTCAGGCATGGTGGCACCCACCTTTAATCCCAGAACTCAGGAGGCAGAGGCAAGCAGATCCCTGTGAGTTTGAGGCCAGCCTTGTCTACATAGTGAGTTCCAGTTCAGCCTGGGCTACATAGTGAGATCCTGTCTCAAAAAGAAAAGAAATCATTAAACTATCAAATGCCTCTCTCAGTTACACTCACCCCATCCTCTCCTGTACCCATCACTCCCTCAGTTCCTTATCAGGTTTCAAAGTCTAAATATGACTCTGTTGATGTCACCTCCCTCTGTCTTCTCCAGCACAAACTGTGTCCTCAAAGACACCACCTTTGTCCCTCCACTGACCCTGCATCTCTAGTGAACATCTCAGCCCAGTGTCACCTACTGAGAACCTCCATGTCCCTCCTCATGTATCCCTGACAGTCTTCCTCTTCTTCACCCATGGCGACTCTGTCTTCCTCCAGGACAGTCTGCAGCTCTGCCTGCTGCTCCACCCCTCCCTCTCACACCAGAGTTAGTCCAGGGGGAAGAGCTGTGATGTCACCTGCAGAGTGGTCCCAGGATGCCTCACTTCCCATCCCCCATCTCACAGGGGAGGAGACTGCAGTGAGCAGCAGAGCAGGACTCTGCTTCCCCAGGTCCCCACTGCCTGCCTGGCTCCTCCCCTGCTAGAGTTCCCTCCAGCAGATCCTGTCAGGAGAGAAGTTGTGCCTCTGTCCCCCTCTGCTCAACTGCTCTGACTCCCTGTCACACTGTGAGCACAGGTCTGTGTTGTGTGACAGACTTTCCCTGGAAACACACACACATGTCCATTCACCTCAGATAGAGAACTCAGGCTGACAAGGTAACCATTGCATCAATGGCCAGCTTGTGAACCAGGGAGGTTTTTTTTATTTGGGGGGGGGCGGGTCACCAACAGGAGTGTGGGAGAGGGGTATTCACAGGAGCAGAGATAACTCACAGTCCAAAGTATCACTGAAAAGCCCACCCCAGCACAAGAAGTGACTCATGAACTTCCTCCCTGGAGCTCTCTGCACAGCTTCCAGGCAGACAGAGAAATCCCTTCCTCACAGCTGGATGGTCAGTCCTTCTTCTCTCCTCCAGATCCACTTCTGTTTCCTCAGAAAAGAGCAGGCCTCCCAGGATATCAACCAAACAGGCATAACAAGATGCAATAAGCCTGGGCAAAACTCCTCATATCAAGGCTGATTGAGGCAACTCAGTAGGAAGAAAAGGGTCCCAAGAGCAGGCAAAAGAGTCAGAGACAACCCCATCCCCATTGTTAAGAGTCCCATAAAATCTCCAAGCTAAACAACCACAGCATGTATGCAGAGTGCAGACCACGCAGGCCCCATTACTGCCTCTTCAGTCTCTCTGAGCCCCACGAGCCCTGCTTAGTTGATTCTCGGCCGTCTTCTCCTGGTGTCCTCAACCCTCTGACAAGCCTGCAATCCTTCCTCCCCTTTCCCCAGGATCCCAGGAGCTCTGCCTAATGTTTCGGTGAGTGTCTGTGCATCTGCTCCCATCAGCTGCTGAATGAAGCCTCTCTGATGACAATTGGACTAGGAACCAATCTATGATTATAGCAGAATATCATTAGAAATAATTTCATTGACTTCTATTTTTTGTTTTGGTCAGACTTATTTGGTTCTACCTTAGACCTCTGAGCCATCCTATTTCTGGTTCCTGGCCATCCAGGCAGTGTCAGGCACGTGCTCCCTCTCATGGCTTGGGCCTCACGTTAGACCGGTCATTGGTTGGCCACTCCCACAAGCTCTGAGCCACCATTGCCCCAGCACATCTTGTAGGCAGGATAGGTGTGGGTCAAAGGTTTTGTGGCTGAGTTGATGTCCTGGTCCCACTCCTGGGAGCCTTGCAGGGTAAATGAAGATGGCCAGTTGAGGCTGCATATCCTCCATTACTAGGATCCTTGCTAATATCACCCTCATAGGTTCCAGGAAGTTTCCATTGCACTAGGTTTCCACAATGCCCTGTAAATGCCCCCCATTCCAATCATCTCTTCCTGTTCTCTCTCCTTCCATTCCTCCTGGCTCTCCTGATTCCTCCTGTTCACATCCCGACCCCACCCTCACTCCAAACACAGATCTATTCTATTTCTCTTTCCTAGGGAGATCCATGCATCAACCCTAGAGCCCTTCCTTGTTTCTTAGCCTCTCTTGGACTGTGCATGGTAGCACGATTATCCTTTACTTTACGGCTAATATCCACTTATAAGTGAGTACAGATAGTGTTTGTCTTTCTGGATCTGTCTGGGTGACCTCCATCAGAATGATTTTTTATAGTCCCATGCATTTGCCTGGAAATTTCATGATGTCATTTTTTCTAAAGGTTAAGTAGTACTCCATTGTATAAATATACCCCTATGAGCCCAGGTTAGCTGATTCTGTGAGTTTTCTTGTGGTGTCCTTGACCCTTCTGGCTCCTACAATTCTTTCTCCCCCTCTTCTGTAGGATTCCCTGAGCTCTGCTTCATGTTTGGCTGTGGGTCTGCATCTGTTTCCATCAGTTTCTGGATGAGGCCTCTGATGACTATTGGACTAGGCATCGATCTGGTCACAGGAGGTAGCCAGCTCAGGCTACATACAGATCACTATTGATAGGAGTCTTAGCTGGGATCACCCTTGTAGATTCCTGGGATATTCCCTTGCACCAGGTTTTAACCTGACTCTGAAATGCCCCCTTACCAGGAGTCTCTTCCAGCGCTCTTCCCCCTCCACCCAACCTGATACCTCAAGTTCCCATCCCCACCCCACCACCTGTCCACTCACAAAATCTCTTTTATTTCTTCTTTCTAGGGAGATCCTTGTCTTCCCCATGAACACTCCTTGTTACCTAGTCTCTCTGGGCCTGTGGATTACCATAGTTATCTTTTATTTTACAACGAATATCCATTTATGCATGAGTCCATACCATAGTTGTCTTTCTTGGTCTGGGTTACCTCACTCAGGATAATTTTTTATAGTTCCATCCATTGCCTTCATATTTCCTTGTATCCTTTGTTTTTTTTCCTATTTATTAAAGAAAAAATTTTTATTCATTTTACATACTAACCACAGTTCCCCCTCCTGTGGTTGATATATTGTGCAACCCAATAAACTTATCTGGGGGTCAGAGAACAGAACAGCCACAATATTACACATAGAGGTTAGGCAGTGGTAGCACATGCCTTTAATCCTAGCATTCCAGAGGCAGAGATCCATCTGGATCTCCATGAGTTCAAAACCACACTGGAAACAGCCAGGCATGTTGACACATACCTTTAATCCGAGGAAGTAATGGCAGTGAGCAAAAAGGTATATAAGGCGTGAGGACTAGGAACTAGAAGCTGGTTAAACCTTTAGGCTTTTGAGCAGCAGTTCAACTGAGATCCATTTGGATGAGGACACAGAGGCTTCCAGTTTGAGTAAACAGGATTGGCTGAGAAGTTGGCAAGGTGAGGTTAGCTGTGGCTGGTTCTGTTTCTCTGATCTTTCAGCATTCACCCCAATACCTGGTCCTGGGTTTGTTTTTATTAAAAGACCTTTTAAGATTCATGTTACACCCTCCCACCCCTCCTCCCACTCCCCCCAGCCTGCCTTCTACCCTATCCCCTCCTCCAAAAGGGTAAGGCCCATGGAAAGTCAGCAAAGCCTGGTATATTCAGTTGAAGCAGTCCCCCCCCCATCAAGGCTGAGCAAGTTGTCTCACCATAGGTAATGGGCTCCAAAAAGCCAGCTCATGTGCCAGGGATGGATCCTGATCCTACTGCCAGGGGCCCCTCAAACAGACCAAGCTACACAACTGTCTCCCACATGCAGAGGACCTAGCTGGATCCCATGTAGGCTCCACAGTTGTCGGTCTAAAGTTAGTGAGTTCTCACAAGCTAGGTTCAGTTGTCCCTGTAGATTTCCCCTTCATGATCTTGACCTCCCCCCACCTCCCCCCCCACCCCCACTCATATAATCCCTCCTTCTCCTCCCTGTATTCAGATTAGTGAATACCCAACTGTCATCATAGAGACTTCATCCAACAACTGATGGAAGCAGATGCAGAGATGGTGTCCCTGTGTTTAACAGCTGACTAATACTCCATTGTGTGCTGCTGGCTGTGTCAGAGGAGCAGCAGATGGCAACTGAAGATCAAGGTGTCAGCCCACCAGGAGAAACTCCCTAATGGTTGAATCTCAGACAGGAGAAGCCCTGAGACCACAGACCCTGGATGTCTTTTGCTTCTGCTGTGCTTGTACATGTTCACTGCTGCCATCTTTCTCTGGTGTCTGGCATGGTGTGAATGGGTGTGGGGAGATCCCCACTGCCTGTAATGTAGTGTGTTTATCTCATGGATACATCCTGTTCTACTGGGCATTTTTACCCGTGGATTATTGTGAAGATGATTCCTTCTTAAGATACACTGTCTAATTGATAATGAAAATGTTGGTTTAAACAGTTTTGATGATAAAATAAGGAAGTGTCACACAGCAGAACACCTGAGTGTATACTGAGGAGCCGTGGAGATGAAGGGTTAGGTTAACGGTTAAGAAAAACATTGGAGTCCCAGTAGCCCAGCTAGTTTAAATTCTTCTAATCTTAATGTTGGGAGATGTGTTCACAGGTGTTGGTGTGCATCCTTAGGTGAAACAAAACCTTCAGGTTAGATCAGATGTCTTGATAACAGCTTTGAGATGAAAAACCCAAGAAAACAATCTGAAGTTCACAAGGACACATAGCTGAGGTCAAAAATACAAAGCAGCCCAATTTTCCTTGCTAGGGTTGGTTGATAACCCAAGGTAATTATAATTCCTTCTAAATAATTTTGCCCTTAATCTCCTGATATAAAAAACGTATTACTGGGTGGGTACATATTCTAAAGATTGAAAGTAGAGATAACTGATTCTTTTTCATATATAAAAGCTCAGATTTGTGATTCCTTTAAGATTTCCTATAAGATTACCTTTCAAGATGAGTAATAAAGTCAATGGCCCTTTTTTTTGTAACTGCAAAACTGCAATCTGCAGGTAAAAGGCCTGACTGAGAAGAATATCTTTTTTGCCTACATGGTTAATCTATAACAAGTTTCTTGGGTATGAATGGATGTGGGCTCTTGGGATAATTTGTTTTTCACCCATAATATGTAAAATGTTTAATCATGTAAAGGATGTGGAAAACATGCTGTTTTTTTACTGCTTGTTTTGGATTCATTGTAATCATTCACATGAAAAACAGTATAACCACATTGTAATTCCTATATTGCCTGAAAAACTTTGTTGGAATATATAAGCTGTAGAAAAAAGTACCCAGTAGAAACAATGCAGAAGAACATAGAAGAACAGAGAATAAAGAAGGAAACCATTGGAGACATTGGCCCAACCTGAACCAATTGGGAACAAGTAAGGCTCCATCTCCGGACTGCGCAGACCAGATCCCTAGCCCCTAGGCCCCGGGGGCATACCCTGTGCCCCTCCCCCAAGCCATTGGAGCCCCAGGGACCAATTTCTAAGGAATTTAGATACACCCATGAAAATACAGGCAATAGATAATCCCACACCAACAAATACCAAAAAAGAGAAACACACAACACTACCAACAAAAAATAACAGGAATTAACAATCACTGTTCATTAATATCCATTAATATCAATGGTCACAATTTGCCTATAAAAAGACACAGGCTGACAGAATGGATACAAAACAGGATCCATCCTTCTGCTGCATACAAGACACACACATCAACTTGAAAGACAGACACTACCTCAGAATAAAAGGCTGGGAAAAGACTTTCCAATCAAATGGACTTAAAAAGCAAGCTGGTGTAGCTATCCTAATATCTAATAAAACAGACTTCAAACTGAAATCAACTGAAAGAGATCAGGAAGGACATTATATACTTATCACAGGGAAAATCCACCAAGATGAAGTCTCAATTCTGAAAATTTAATCCCCAAATACAAGGACACCCACATTTGTAAAAGAAACATTGCTAAAGCTTAAATTGCACATCAAATCCCACATACTAGTAGTGGAAGATTTCAACACCCCACTCTCACCACTAGATAGATCTGTCGGACTGAAACTTAACAGAGAAATAAGGGACCTAACAGAAGTTATGACTCAAATGGACTTAATAGGTATCTACAGAACATTCCACCCTAACACAAAAGAATATACCTTCTTCTCAGCACCCCATGGAACCTTCTCTAAAATTGACCACATACTCAGTCACAAAGCAAATCTCAACAGATACAAAAAAATTGGAATAACCTCTTGTATTTTATTGGACCACCATGGCTTAAAGTTAGATTTCAACAACAAAATTTACATGGAAACTGAACAATGCCCTAATGAATCATCAATGGGTCAAGGAAGAAATAAACAAATAAATTAAAGATTTCCTATAATTCAATGTAAATGAAAGTACAACATACCCAAACTTATGGGACACTATGAAAGCAGTGCTAAGAGGAAAATTCATAGCACTAAATGCCCACACCCTAATGAATCACCAATGGACCAAGGAAGAAATAAAGAAAGAAATTAAAGATTTCCTAGAATTCAATGAAAATGAAAGTACAACATACCCAAACTTATGGGACACTATGAAAGCAGTGCTAAGAGGAAAATTCCTAGCACTAAATGCCCACATAATGAATATGGAGAAACCTCACACTAGTGACTTAACAGCACTCCTGAAAGCTCTAGAACAAGAAGGAGCAAAGTCACCCAGGGAGAATAGATGCCAGGAAATTATCAAAGTGAGAGCTGAAATCAATAAAATAGAAACAAGGAGAACAATACAAAGAATCAATAAAACAAAGAGTTGGGGTTTTTTTGAAAAAAAAATCAGCAAAATAGACAAGCCCTTATCCAAATTAACCAAAAGGCAGAGATAGATATCATCCAAATCAACAAAATCAAAAATGAAAAGGGAGACATAACAACAGACAATGAGGAAATCCAGAGAATCGTCAGGTCATACTTCAAAAACCTGTACTCCACAAAACTGGAAAATCTGAAAGAATGGACAATTTTCTGAATAGGTGCCACATACCAAAGTTAAATCAAGACCAGATAAACTATTTAAATAGACCAATAACCCCTAAGGAAATAGAAACAGTCATTAAAAGTCTCCCAAGTAAAAAAAGTCCAGGACCAGTTGGACTTAGTCATCAGGGAAATGCAAATCAAAACGACTTTGAGATATCATCTTACACACAGAATGGCTAAGATCAAAAACACTGAAGACAGCTTATGTTGGAGAGGATAGGGAGCAAGGGGAACACTCCTACACTGTTGGTGGGAATGCAAACTTGTACAGCCACTTTGGAAATCAGTATGGTGCTATCTCAGAAAATTGGGAATCAATCTCCCTCAAGACCCAGCTATACCACTCTTGGGCATATTCCCAAGGAATGCTCAATCATACCACAAGGACACATGCTCAACTATGTTCATAGCAGCATTATTTGCAATAGCCAGAACCTGGAAACAATGTAGATGTCCTTCAACTGAAGATTGGATAAATAAAATGTGGTACATATACACAATTGAATACTATTCAGCAGAGAAAAACAATGACATGATGAGGTTTGCAGGCAAATGGATGGACCAAGAAAATATCATCCTGAATGAGGTAACCCAGACTCAGAAGAACAAACATGGTATGTACTCATCATAAATGGATACTAGATATAAAGCAAAGGATAACCAGACTGCAACCCACTGTTCCAGGGAGGCTAGCTAGTAAGAGGACTCTAGGAAGGATGCATGGATTGCCCAGTAATGAGAAATGAATGAGCTCTACATGAGCAAACTTAGGGTGAGGGGAAAGTGGGGATCAGAGCTTAGGATAGTGGGAGGTTTGAACTGGAACAGGAACAGAGTGGGAGAACAAGGAAAGAGATACCATGATAAATGAAGACACCATGGGAATAGGGAGACACAGAGTGCTAGGGTGGGGGTTCCCAGGAATCCACAGGGATGACTCCACCATAGACTATTGGCAATGGTCGAGAGGGTGCCTGAGCTGGCCTACTCTGGTGATTGGATGGCTGAATACCCTGGCTGTCATCATGGAACCCTCATCCAGTGACTGATGGAGACAGATACAGAGATCCACGGCCGGGTTCTAGGCGGAGCTCCAGGAGTCCAGTCAATGGGGGAGAGGAGTGACTGTGTGAGCAAGGGATATGGAGACCATGACTGGAAAAAGTACAGAGACAACTAGCCAAACCAGTGGATAGGCATGAACTGTGGACCAGTAGCTGAGGAGCCCCCATGGTACTGGACTAGGCCCTCTGGATAAGTGAGACAGTTGTTTAGCTTGAACTGTTTAGGGGGGCCCAGGCAGTGGGATCTTGACCCGTTCCTAGTGCATGAGCTGAATTTTTGGAACCTAGTGCCTATGGTGGGACACTTTGTGCAGCCTTGGTGCAGGAAGGAGGGGCTTGGATCTGCCTCAATTGAATGTACCAGGCTCTGCTGACTCCCCATGGGAGACCTTGCCTTGGAGGAGGAGATGGGAGATGGGTTAGGGGGCAGCCTAAGGAGTGGAGGAGGGAGGACAGGGGAATCTGTGGTTGGTATGTAAAATGAATAGAAAATCCTTTAATAAAAACAAAATTAATCATCAAAAAGAGAAGGAAGCCATCAAGAGAGAGTGTGAGTGTCTTTTCCCCTAATCTCCTCAGATAACAAAGTCATAGTACTCAACAATTCCATAAATTCCCCTCGAGCCCTGTCCTCCTGGGGGCTGCCCTCCTCCAGGCAGTAGAAATTGTGTAAAATTACAACATTTTCTTTATCCATTACTCTGTTGATGAACATGTAGGTTTTTTCCAGGGTCTGGATATTACAAATAAAGCTGTTATGGACATAGTTGAGCAAATGTCCTTAAGATGTGATTGAGTATCCTTTGAGTAAATGCCCAAGAGCAGTATAGCTGGGTCTTGTAGTAGATTGGTTCCCAGTTTTCTGAGAAACCACCACACTGACTTCCAAAGTGGCTGTACAAGTTTGCACTCTTACCAGCAATGGAGAAGTGTTCCCCTTGCTCCAGCATGTGCTATCACTTGTGTTTTTGACCTTAGCCATTCTGACAGCTGTAAGATGGAATCTCAGAATCATTTTGATTTGCATTTCCCTGATGGCTAAGGATGCTGTACATTTCTTTAAGTGTTTCTCAGACATTTGTGATTCCTCTGTTGAGAATTCTCTTCGGATGTTCCCCATTTTTTAATTTCATTATTTGGTTTGCTGATAACTAGTTTCTTAGGTTTTATATATTTTGAAAATCAATCCTCTGTCAGATGTGGGGTTGGTGAAGATCTTTTCACATTCTATAGGCTGCTGTTTTCTCCTATTGACAGTATCCTTTGCCTTACCAAAAGTTTTCAATTTCATGAGGTCCCATTTATCAATTGTCGATCTATGTACCTGTGTTAGTGGTGTTCTGTTCATGAAGTTGTCTCCTGTGATAATGTTGTTGAACATTTCTTTAAGTGCTTCTTGGCTATTTGAATTTCTGTTGTTGAGAATTCTCTATTTAGATCTGTATCCCATTTTTAAATTGGATTGTTTGATTTGGCTATCAGTTTTTTGTTTAGGAAGTTATCTCCTGTATTGATGTACCCAAGGATGTCCCCACTTTCTCTTCTATCAGGTTCAGTGCATGTAGATTTATGTTGAGGTCTTTGATTCACTTGGACTTGAATTTTGTGCAAGGTGGTACCTATGGATCTATCTGCATTCTTCTACATGCAGACACCCACTTAGACTAGCACCATTTGTTGAAGATGCCTTCTTTTTTCCATTGTGTATTTTTTGGCTTCTTTATCAAAAACCAGGCATCCATAGGTGTGTGGGTCTATGTCTGGGTCTTTGATTCAATTCCACTAATCAACATGTCAGTTTTTATACCAATACCATGAGGTTTTATCACTAACACTATGTAGTAGAGCTTGAAATTAGAGATGGTGATAGCTCCAGAAATCTTTTTTATTGTATCTATCCTGGGTTTGTTGGTTTTTGATATGAAGGTCCATAAATGTTGCGTGAATTTCTAAGTGGTCTTAATAAAAACTCAGAGCCAGATAATGGGGTATATTCTGAAAGATCAGAGACAAAGGAACCAGCCACTGCCATGTCTCACCAACTCCACGAATCTTCTCACTGTTTGCCTCTGTGTCCTCAGCCGAAAGATCGAAGCCAAAATGCTTCAACCAAAAGAGAGCCTAAGCCAAAAGGTCTCAGCTGAATGTCTTCCTCAGCTAAAGAGCCTGACTGTTTGCCTCTGCATCCCCAGCCAAAAGACTCTCACAAAAGACCTCTAGTTTCTGTCTCCTCATACCTTATATACCTTTTCCCGTCCAGCCATATTATTTCCTGTCTCAGTCTTCCTAGTGCTGGGATTAAAGGTGTGTTACTCACAAGTACTGGGGTTAAAGGTGTGTGCCACCACTGCCTGGCTCTGTTTCTCTCCTAGACTGAGTCAATCTCACATAATCCAGGGTGTCTTTGAACTCACAGAGATCCAGACAGATCTCTGCCTACCAAATGCTAGGATTAAAGGTGTGTGCCACCACTGCCTGGCCACTATGTTTAATCTAGTGTCTTGTTCTATTCTCTAATCTTCAGGCAAATTTTATTTGACACACAATATATCACCACACATAAAAAATTGGATGGGGATTCTGTTGAATCTGTGGATTGATTTTGGTAAGGTGGCCATTTTTACTACATTAATCCTATCAATCCATGAGCATGGTAGATCTTTCCATCTTCTTCAATTTCTTTCTTCAGAGCCTTGAAGTTTCATTGCACAGGTCTTTCACTTGCCTGGCTTAGTTACCCCAAGATATTTTATATTGTTAGTGGCTATTGTGAAGGATGCTGTTTCCCTGATTTCTTTCTCAGTGTGTTTGTCAGTTGTATTTAGGAGGGCCATTGATTTTTTTTGCGTAAATCTTGTATCCAGTCACATCACTGAAGGTGTTTATCATCTGTAGGAGTTTCCTGGTCGAATTTTTGGGGTTCTCTTCTGTATACCATGATATCATATGCAAATAAAGATATTTTGACTTATTCCTTTCTTTTTTCTTTTATTATATATATATATATATATACATATATATATTTTATTTTACAATACCATTCAGTTCTACATATCAGCCATGGGTTCCCCTATTCTCCCCCCTCCCACCCCATCCCCTTACCCCCAGCCTACCCCCCATTCCCACCTCCTCCAGGACAAGTCCTCCCCCAAGGACTACGATCAACCGGGTAGACTCAGTCCAGGCAGGTCCAGACCCTTCCTCCCAGACTGAGCCAAGTGTCCCTGCATAAGCTCCAGGTTTCAAACAGGCAACTCATGCAATGAGCACAGGACTTGGTCCCACTGCCTAGTTGCCTCCCAAACTGATCAAGCCAATCAACTGTCTCACCTATTCAGAGGGCCTGATCCAGCTGGGGGCCTCTCAGTCTTTGGTTCATAGTTCATGTGTTTCCATTCATTTGGCTATTTTTTTCAATAATTGAGTAAAACCGAAATTTATTATAAGCCACAGTCGTCCTAGGGACCTCCATGCTATATATATAGCCTCTATGGTTCTATGGGTTGTAGTCTGATTGTTCTTTATTTTATATCTAGAATCCACTTATGAGTGAGTACATACCATGACTGTCTTTCTGGGTTTGGGTTACCTCACTCAGGATGATTTTTTCTAGTTCCATCCATTTGCCTGCAAATTTCATGCTTTCATTGTTTTTCTCTGCTGAGTAGTACTCCATTGTGTATATGTACCACATTTTTTTCATCCATTCTTCCGTTGATGGGCATCTAGGTTGTTTCCAGGTTCTGGCTATTACAAATAGTGCTGCTATGAGCATGTATCTTTATGGTATGAATCAGCATTCCTTGGATATATGCCCAAGAGTGGGATGGCTGGGTCTTGAGGTAGTTCTGTCCCTAATTTTCTGAGAAACCGCCATACTGATTTCCACAGTAGTTGTACAAGTTTACATTCCCACCAACAGTGGAGGAGTGTTCCCTTTGCTCCACATCCTCTCCAACATTGACTGTCATTGGTGTTTTTGATCGTAGCCATTCTGACAGGTGTAAGGTGGTATCTCAGAGTCGTTTTGATTTGCATTTCTCTGATGATTAAGGATGTCAAGCATTTCTTTAAATGTCTTTCAGCCATTTGTAGTTCTTGTTTTGTGAATTCTCCGTTTAGCTCTTTAGCCCATTTTTTAATTGGACTCTTCAGTATTTTGATGTCTAGTTTCTTGAGTTCTTTATATATTGTGGAGATCAATCCTCTGTCAGATGTGGGGTTGGTGAAGATCTTTTCCCATTCTGTTGGCTGTCTTTTTGTCTTATTGACTGTGTCTTTTGCCTTGCAAAAGCTTCTCAGTTTCGAGAGGTCCCATTTATTAATTGTTGTGCTCAGGGTCTGTGCTGTTGGTGTTTTATTTAGGAAATGGTCTCCGGTGCCAATGCGTTCAAGAGTGCTTCCTAATTTCTTTTCTATTAAGTTTAGTGTAACTGGATTTATGTTTAGGTCTTTGATCCACTTGGACTTGAGTTTTGTGCATGGTGACAGATATGGATCTATTTGTAATCTTTTACATATTGACATCCAGTTATGCCAGCACCATTTGTTGAAGATACTTTCTTTTTTCCATTGTATAGTTTTAGTTCCTTTGTCAAAAACCAGGTGTTCATATGTGCATGGATTAATGTCAGGGTCTTCAATTCGATTCCATTGGTCCGTATTTCGGTTTTTATACTAGTACCAAGCTGTTTGTATTACTATGGCTCTATAGTAGAGTTTGAGGTCAGGGATGCTGATGCCTCCAAGGGTTGCTTTATCGTATAGGATTCTTTTAGCTATCCTGGGTCTTTTGTTTTTCCATATAAAGTTGAGTATTTTTCTTTCCAAGTCTGTGAAGAATTGTGTTGGGATTTTGATGGGGATTGCATTGAATCTGTAGATTGCTTTTGGTAAGATTGCCATTTTTACTATGTTAATCCTACCTCTCCATGAGCATGGGAGATCCTTCCACTTTCTGATATCTTCTTCAATTTCTTACTTTAGAGATTTAAAGTTCTTATCAAAAAGGTCCTTCACTTGTTTAGTTAGTGTTATCCCAAGGTATTTTATATTATTTGTGGCTATTGTAAAGGGTGATGTTTCTCTGACTTCTTTCTCAGCCCTTTTATCATTTGTGTATAGGAGGGCTACTGATTTTTTTGAGTTGATCTTGTATCCTGTCCCTTTGCTGAAGGAGTTTATCAGCTGTAGGAGTTCCCTGGTAGAGTTTTTGGGGTCACTTATGTATACTATCATATCATCTGCAAATAGTGAAAGTTTGACTTCTTCCTTGCCAATTTGTATCCCTTTGATCTCCGTTTGTTGTCTTATTGCTCTAGCTAGAACTTCTAGTACTATATTGAATAAATATGGGGAGAGTGGACAGCCTTGTCTTGTTCCTGAATTTAGTGGTATCGCTTTGAGTTTCTCTCCATTTAATTTGATATTTGCTGTTGGCTTGCTATAAATTGCTTTTATTATGTTTAGAAATGTTCCTTGTATTCCTGATATTTCTAAGACCTTTATCATGAAGGGGTGTTGGATTTTGTCAAAGGCTTTTTCAGCATCTAAGGAGATGATCATGTGGTTTGTTTCTTTCAGTTGTTTATATGGTGTATTACATTGACTGATTTTCATATGTTGAACCATCCTTGCATCCCTGGGATGAATCCTACTTGGTCGTGATGGATGATTGTTTTGATGTATTCTTGGATTCGGTTTGCCAGTATTTTGTTGAGTATTTTTGCATCAATGTTCATGAGGGAGATTGGTCTGTAGTTCTCTTTCTTTGTTGCATCTTTGTGTGGTTTGGGTATCAGGGTAATTGTAGCCTCATAAAAAGAATTTGGTAGTGTTCCTTCTGTTTCTATTGTGTGGAACACTTTGAAGAGGATTGGTACAAGTTTACATTTATTAGTTCTTCTTTGAAAGTCTGGTAGAATTCTGCACTGAAACCATCTGGTCCTGGGCTTTTTTTGGTTGGGAGACTTTTGATGACTGTTTCTATTTCTTTAGGGGTTATTGGTCTATTTAAATGGTTTATCTGGTCTTGATTTAATTTTGGTATGTGGTATTTATCCAGAAAATTGTCCATTTCTTCCTGGTTTTCCATTTTTGTGGAGTACAGGTTTTTGAAGTATGATCTGATGATTCTCTGGATTTCCTCGTTGTCTGTTGTTATGTCTCCCTTTTCATTTCTGATTTTGTGAATTTGGGTGCTCTCTCTTTGCCTTTTGGTTAATTTGGCTAGTGGTTTGTCTATCTTGTTGATTTTTTCAAAAAACCAACTCTTTGTTTCATTGATTTTTTGTATTGTTCTCTTGTTTTCTATTTCGTTGATTTCAGCCCTCAATTTGATTATTTCCTGGCATCTATTTGTCCTGGGTGAGTTTGTTTCTTTTTGTTCTAGAGCTTTCAGTTGTGCTGTTAATTCATTGGTATGGGATTGCTCCATCTTCTTTATGTGTGCATTTAGAGCTACGAATTTTCCTCTTAGCACTGCTTTCATAGTGTCCCATAAGTTTGGGTATGTTGTACTTTCATTTTCATTGAATTCTAGGAAATCTTTAATTTCTTTCTTTATTTCTTCCTTGACCCATTGATGTTTCAGTTGGGCATTGTTCAGTTTCCATGATAAGATACAGGAGATTATTCCAATTTTTTTGTATCTGTTGAGATTTGTTTTGTGTCCAAGCATGTGGTCAATTTTTGAGAAGGTTCCATGGGGTGCTGAGAAGAAGGTATATTCTTTTGTGTTAGGATGGAATATTCTGTAGATATCTATTAGGTCCATTTGAGTCATAACATCTGTTAGGTCCTTTATTTCTTTGTTAAGTTTCAGTCTGGTAGATCTATCTTTTGGTGAGAGTGGTGTGTTAAAATCTCCCACTACTAATGTGTGGGGTTTGATGTGTGTTTTAAACTTTAGTAGTGTTTCTTTTATGAATGTGGGTGCTTTTGTATTTGGAGCATAAATGTTTAGAATCGAGACTTCATCTTGGTGGATTTTTCCCGTGATAAATATGTAATGTCCATCCTGATCTCTTTTGATTGATTTTAGTTTGAAGTCTATTTTATTAGATATTAGGATAGCTACACCAGCTTGTTTCTTAGGTCCATTTGCTTGGAAAGCCTTTTCCCAGCCCTTTACTCAGAGGTAGTGTCTGTCTTTGAAGTTAAGGTGTGTTTCTTGTATACAGCAGATGGATGGGTCCTGTTTTCTTATCCATTCTGTTAGCCTGTGTCTTTTTATAGGTGAGTTGAGACCATTGATATTGATGGATATTAATGACCAGTGATTGTTAATTCCTGTTATTTTTTGTGGTTGTGTTGTGTTGTCCTTCTGTGGTGTATGTTGGTGTAGGATTATCTATTGCTTGATTTTTCATGGATGTGTTTACCTTCTTTGGGTTGAATTTTCCCTTTAAGTGCTTTCTGTAGGGCTGGGTTTGTGGACAGGTATTGATTAAATCTGGTTTTATCCTGGAATATTTTGTTTACTCCGCCTATGGTGATTGAGAGTTTTGCTGGGTATAATAGTCTGGGTTGGCATCCGTGGTCTCTTAGTGTCTACATGAAATTTGTCCATGATCTTCTAGCTTTCATAGTCTCTATTGAGTAGTCTGATGTTATTCTGATGGGTTTGCCTTTATATGTTACTTGGTCTTTTTCCTTTGTGGCTCTTAATATTTTTTCCTTGTTCTGTGTGTTTATTATTTTGATTATTATGTGGTGAGGGGCCTTTTTTTGGATCCAGTCTATTCGGTGTTCTGTAAGCTTCTTGTATCTTCATGGGTATTTCTTTCTTTAGGTTAGGAAAGTTTTCTTTTATGATTTTGTTGAATATATTTTCTGTGCCTTTGAGTTGGTATTCTTCTCCTTCTTCTATCCCTATTATTTTTAGGTTTGGTCTTTTCACGGTGTCCCAAATTTCCTGGACATTTTGTGATATGACTTTTTTGTCTTTAGTGTTTTCTTTGACTGATGAATCTATTTTCTCTATTGTGTCTTCAGTGTCAGAGATTCTCTGTTCCATCTCTTGCAATCGGTTGGTTATGCTTGTTTCTGCAGTTCCTGTTCGTTTAGTCAGGATTTCTATTTCCAGCATTCCCTCAGCATGTGTTTTCTTTATTGTCTCAAATTCATTTTTCAGATCTTGGAATGCTTCTTTCATCTGTTTAATTGCTTTTTCTTGGCTTGATTTGATTTCGTCCCATTTTTTGTTCGTTTTTTCTTCCATTTCTTTAAGGGAGTTTTTTATTTCCTCTTTAATGGAGTTTTTCATTTCCTCTTTAAGGGAAGTTTTTATTTCCTCTTTAAGGGAGTTTTTCATTTCCTCTTTAAGGAAAGTTTTTATTTCCTCTTTGAGGGAATGTTTTATTTCTTCTTTAAGGGCCTCTATCATCTTCTTAAAGTCATTTTTAGGGTTGATTTATTCTCTTTCTTCTGTCTTGGTATGTTCAGGTCTTGCAAGTATAGAATCCCTAAGTTCTGATGTTGCCATATAGGTCTTTATGTTGTTGCCTGTATTTTTGCACTGGCGTCTACTCATCTCTTCCTCTGTGTGGTGCAGGTGGTGTCTGTGTCTGAGAGTGCCTCTCTTGTTCTAATTTTTAGTCTTGGTTTAGTAGGGGTTCTTGGTTAAATTGGTGCTATTGGGCTATTTCTTCAGGGGCAGCTGATTTCAGTCGGTGAAGTATATACTTATGATTCTGGTGATCTGGTTTGGTGGCTGGGTAGCACCTTCTTCTGTGTTCCCAGGTCACGTTTTGTTCATTTGTCAACTCCTCAGCTGATCTTGTTTCTTCAGACTTCAAACTGTAGGCATCTGAATCCTCTCCCAGATGGGTTTCAGCTGAGCAGGGTAGTCTCACCAACACCTCCAAGTTGTTGGGTTTCACAGGATAAGCAGCTGGGCCCTGGGTTGTCCTCAGACGGAGTGTTCAGATTTGTTCTGGTTCCGTCGCATGGAGATAGCTTCTTCCCCAGGTGTTGGGGTTAGAGGCGTCCCTGTTCCAAGCTGTGTTTGCTTGTCTCCGTCACCGGGGCTGTCTACCTCTGCGGTCCGCCGCTGGGCCTGTATGTCCCTGTCGGCTGCCGCTGGGTCTGTCTGCCTCTCCGGGCCACCGCCGCCGGGCCTGTATGTCTCTGCCAGCTGCCACCGGGCCTGTATGTCCCTGTCGGCCGCCGCCCCCGGGCCGTCTACCTCTGCAGGCCACAGCCACAGGCCTACCTGCTTCTGCTTGTCTCCACTGCCGGGCCTGTCTTGACTTATTCCTTTCTTAAAGAAATCAAGGGAATAAAACAAAAAATTGGAGAAAAAGACTAAGTCCCTTAAAGAAAATCAGGAAAAACAAGAAAAAAAATAAACAGACAGTTAAAGGAAACAATAAAAGTGTTCAAGACCTAGAACTGGAAACAGAAGCAATAAAGAAAACACAAACTGAGAGAGTTCTGGAAATGGAACATCTGGGTAAGTGAACAGGAACTACAGATGCAAGGTTCACCAACAGAATGCAAGGGATGGAAGAGAGAATCTCAGGCATTGAAGATACAATAGAAGAGACAGACACATTGGTCTAAGAAAATGTTAAATCTAAAAAAATCCCTGACTCAAAACATCCAGGAAATCTGGGATACTATGAAAAACCAAATCTAAGGAAAATAGGAACAGAAGAAGGAGAAAAAAATCAGTTCAAAGGCTCAGAAAATATATCCTACAAAATAATAGAAAGTTTTCTTAACCTAAAGAAGGAGAAGTCTACAAAGATACAAACAGATTGGGTCAGAAAAGTTTCCTGGCCATATAATAATCAAAACTCCAAACATAAAGAAAAAAGAAAGAATATTAAAAGCTAGAAGGGGAAAAGAACAAGTAAAATATAAAAGTAGACCTATTCGAATTACAACTAACTTCTTAATGGAGACTCTAAAATCCAGAAGGGCATGGATAGATGTGCTGCAGACTCTAGGAGGCCTCAGATGTCATCCTAGACTACTGTACTCAGCAAAACTTTCAATTGCAGTAGATTCAGAAAACAAGTTATTTCAAGACAGTTAAATTTAAACACCATCTATCCACAAATCCAGCCCTACAGAAAGTGCTAGAAGGAAAACTCCAACACATGGGAGTTAATTACACCCATGGAAACACAGGAAATAAATGATTTCATAGTAACAAAACCAAAGAAGGGAAGCTCGCGCGAGTGTGCACACACACACACACACACACACACACACCACCACCACCACCACCAACAACAACAACAATAACAACACCAATAACAAACAACAAAATAACAGGGATTAACAATGGTTAGTCATTGATATCTCTCAATATCAACGGATTCAATGCCCCAATAAAAAGACAAAGACTCACAGAATGGATGCAAGAACAGGACCCATCTTTCTGATGCATACAAGAAACACACCTCAACATTAAAGATGGGCATTACCTCTGAGTAAAGGGTTGGGCTGGAGAGATGGCTCAGAGGTTAAGAGCACTGACAGCTCTTCCAGAGGTCCTGAGTTCAATTCCCAGCAACCACATGGTGGCTCACAACCACCTGTAATGAGATCTGGTGCCCTCTTCTGGTGCATAGACATGCATGCAAGCAGAACACTGCATGCATAATAAATCTTTAAAAAAAAAAGGGTTGGAAAAAGATGTTCTAAGAAAATATACCCAAGAAGTAAGCTTGGGTAGCTACTCTAATACTTAACAAAATAGACTTCATCCAAAATTAATCAAAAAAGTTGAGGAATATTAATATTCACCAAATTCACTTAATATTCACCAAAGGAAAAATCCATAAATATGATGTTTCAATACTTAACATCTATGCCATGAACGCAAGGGCACCCACGATTGTAAAAGAAACATTACTAAACCATATACCTCATGGAATATTCTCTAAAACTGATCACATACTCTGACACAAAGCAAGTCTCAACAGATACAAGAAAATCAAAATAACCACCCACGCCCTTCAGACCACCACTGGTTAAAGCTGGATTTCAACAACAACAGAAACCATACATCAACCCTCACACATCAATAGTGGGAGAATTCAGTAGACCCCACTCTCACTGGTGGACAGGTCAATGAGAAAAATATTAAACAGAGAAGTACTGGAGCTAACAGACATTATAAACCAAATGCACCAAGCAGATATCTACAGAACACTCTATTCAAACACAAAAGACTATACCTTCTTCTCAGAATATACCTCATGGAATATTCTCCAAAACTGATCACATACTCTGACACAAAGCAAGTCTCAACAGATACAAGAAAATAGAAATAACCACCCGCGCCCTTCAGACCACCACTGGTTAAAGCTGGATTTCAACAACAACAGAAACAACAGAAAGTCTACAAATTCATGGAAACTGCACAGCTCTCTACTGAATAACTACTGGGTTAAGACAGAAAGATATAAAGAAATGAAATGAAAGACTTCCTAGAACTTAATGAAAATGAATGCAAACATACCCAAACTAATGGGACACTATGAAAGTGGTGCTAAGATGAAAGTTCATGGCACTAAGCGCCTACATAAGATAACTGGAGAGATCTCATACCAGCAACTTAACAGCACACATGAGAGCTCTAGAACAAAAAGAAGCAGGCACTGTGGTGGTAATCTAATTGTACTGAAATGTGATTTTGATTGTATGTTAATAAATAAAGTTGTCCGGGGGTCAGAGCTATTAGAGCCATAGCAAGAGTGTGGCAGTGGTGGCACACGCCTTTAATCCCATAGATCTCTGTGTGTTCAGGGATATAGCCACCATTGGAGACATATGCCTTTAAGACCTAGGGGGCTGTACATTCAGACAGTGACGAGGCAGTCATGTGTATGGGTTTACAACCAATGAGAAGGCAGAACAACATACTATAAAAAAAAAACAAACGAACAGACAGGAAGTAGGTCTCTTTCGGGAAGCTGGGACACCGCAGGCGGAAGGGTGAGATTTTAGCTCTGAGCTCTGACCTCTCAGCTTTCTCTTTTACATGGTTTCTGTGTTTCTTATTTAATAAGACGGTTGGTTACATCAATATCTGGCGCCCAACGTGACAAGAATCCATTAAAAACCACTTGGCTTGGCGGCAGGTTCGCTTTCCTGCAAGGGCAGCAGACCGGGCGGCCGACGTCCTAGTCCGAGCTCCGGCTTCCTAGTCTGAGCGGCGGCCCCCTAGTCCTTGGCCTAAGGCCGGACTAACTGAGCTGCGTGCTTAAAGCCTGCTTGCTTAAACCCGGTGCTACAAACAACTCAGACCTGCCCTGCCGAACAGGACCCTGCCTGTAAAGCCAACGCACGTGGTCAGAGCTTAAGGAAGCCAGACCCAAGCCTTGACTCGGCACAAGAGGGAACACGTGGCTGCATTTAAACTTTAGCCAGCTACGCTTTCTTGTTCTCTCTCTCTCTCTCTCTCTCTCTCTCTCTCTCTCTCTCTCTCTCTCTCTTCTCTTTGGATTTACACCTGGGACACTAGGTGGCTGTTTTGAAAATCCCCTCGGATTTCTACTGTTCTAGGCAGATTTAGTAAGTCATAACATATCAGATATTTTAAAGGAAACTATCTAAAAGAGAATTTTTTCCACATTAAAAAACAAATGGATTTTATGTGTATATTGGAAGAAAATTGGTTTTTGTTCGAAATTTTAGGCAGTCTGACAATGGAACAACTATATAATATTAGTATTGGTGGAATTATGCAACTTATCTCTATAGTAATCCACATTTTAATATTTAAAAAGATAGTCAATTTGAGTGCCAGGATAACAGCTTTAGAAGAACTTGTTAAACCTGTAAAAATTCAGACAGAAGAAATTAACAGTGAAGTTGTTTCAAGTCGGGATCATAGGGTTGCAGAAAGAAAGCCTGTTTTCACACAGTCACCCTTAATTTATCCTGTAACCATACAGCAGATGCCTGATCAAATGGCTACACAAAATATTTGGGCTCCAATTGAAATGTTGGATTTAAAAAGGTTTAAGGAGGCAATAGTATCTTATGGCATGCATTCCCCATATGTAAAGCAAATGTTAAACTCTTGGTCAACATATAATAGGATAGTACCACAGGACTGGCGGGACCTTGCACAAGGTGTTCTGGAACCCAGCCAGAGACTTCAATTTCTGACTTGGTTTAAGGAGGAGGCTAAAAACATAGAAAAACAATGGAGGGATAAAGGAATACAAGTTTGCCAGGATCAGCTTACTGGCGAAGGCCAATATGCTTCAGTTCAAACACAATGTTTATATGATGTCCAAACCCTAATTTTATGTCGAACGGCAGCCTTGAATGCATGGGACAGAGTTGAGGAACCAGGAAAAAAATCTGAGTCATTTACAAAGGTGAAGCAAGGCCCAAAAGAGTCTTTTACAGATTTTTTACAAAGACTGGCTTCAGCAGTAAAGAGAATGGTCTCGGATTCAGACGCTGGTAAGGCAATAATTGAATCTTTGGCCTTTGAGAATGCGAATGCAGCATGCAAAAGAATAATCAGGCCATTAAGGGCAAGATCTGCACCTATGGAAGATTGGATTAGAGAAACAATTAATGTTGAAGCTGATGAGCATGATGATACATGGGTAGGAGAAGTAATTTCAAAAGGTTTGAGGAGTGTTAGATGTTTTGGATGTGGAAAGCAAGGACATTTAAAAAGGGACTGTAGACAGGTCATTCCCAGAAACAATGTTTCTTCAAGGAACAATGGCAACAGAATGCCCCTTCCTTCTGGAGTATGCAGAAGGTGTGGTAAGGGAAAACACTGGACCAACGAATGTAGATCAACAAAGGACAGACAGGGTAATCCTTTGCCTCAGTCTTCAGGAAACTCCCAGAGGGGCCTCGCGCAGGCCCCCAGTGCAAATCCAGTTCAAACCTTTCCTGCAGCCATAGAGGAAATCCCTGCTCTGGAGAGCGATTAAATAACCAAATGCCTATTGGAATAAATCATGCTGGTCAGGTTGATGAAACAGAGAGAGAAGAGAAAATTCAGGAGAAAACATAAAGAAAATTTTTTGGCAAACTTCTATTAATGAACAAAGACCAAAATTAACGATAAAAATAAATGGTGTTTTGTTGTCTGGTCTGGTAGACACAGGTGCGGATGTTACCATAATTGCACCAGAATTTTGGCATCCAAGTTGGCCTCTTCAGGAGGTAAACATTCAACTGTTAGGAACTGGGACATTATCTCAGGTGAAACAGAGTGCAAGATGGCTCGAATGTATAGGTCCAGAAGGACAAAGAGGAAAATTAAAACCATATGTGGCTAACATAACTATGAACCTGTGGGGTCGAGACTTGTTGCAACAATGGAATACTCAGATTAACATCCCTCCAATCTCAGAAACAAATCATAAACTAGCACATGTTACTGAGAGAAATATTAGAAGATATTGTTCTAATGAGTGGTCACCAGCCATCCATATTATACAAGAACAGGGCACAATAACTGATGATCTTCCAAAGACACCAACAGCTTTACCTTTAAAATGGTTAACAGACAAGCCTGTATGGGTCCAGCAATGGCCTTTAACAACAGAGAAACTCCAGGCTTTAGAAGAGCTGGTAGAAGAACAGTTAAATGTTCAGCATATTGAAGAATCAACCAGCCCTTGGAATTCTCCTGTATTTGTTGTTAAAAAGAAATCTGGTAAATGGAGAATGGTAACAGACCTTAGAGCAATTAACAAAGTAATTCAGCCAATGGGCTCTCTACAATCTGGGATGCCTTTGCCTACTCTGTTACCAAAAGGATGGCCTCTCATCGTTATTGATTTAAAAGAATGCTTCTTTTCAATACCCTTACAAGAAAAAGACAAAGAAAGATTTGCTTTTACAGTACCTACTTATAATAATTCTCAACCAGTTAAAAGATTTCAATGGAGGGTCCTCCCACAGGGAATGTTGAATAGCCCAACTCTGTGCCAATACTTTGTACAACAGCCATTGGAAGTGATACGTAAAAAATTTCCTAAATCTATAATTTATCATTATATGGACGATATTTTACTAGCTGACTCAAATGCAGATACTTTAGAAATAATGTTTGAAGAAGTAAAGAAAATTTTGCCTTGCTGGGGATTACAAATTGCTCCTGAGAAGATACAAAGAGGAGATTCTATTAATTATTTAGGATATAAAATAGAGCTACAAAAAATTAGACCCCAAAAGGTGCAAATTCGGAGAGATAGACTACAGACTCTTAATGACTTTCAAAGATTATTTGGAGACATTTCTCATCTACGAACTATTGTTGGGGTAAAAAATGATGAACTGACTAATTTGTTCAAAACCTTAGAAGATGACAAGGACTTAAATAGTCCAAGAGAATTATCACCTGAAGCTGAGAAAGAATTGGCCTTGGTAGAAAAGAAAGTGCATGAAGGACACATGGATCGTATTGATCCAAACCTGGATTGCATTTTGGTTATTTTACCTTCTAGGTGTTCTCCTACTGGAATATTAATGCAGAGGGAAGATATTATATTGGAATGGATATTTTTACCAAATAAACCAAATAAAAAATTAAAAACTTATGTGGAAAAAATCTCTGACTTGATTTACAAAGGAAAATTGAGACTTCGTCAATTAGCAGGCATAGACCCAGCAGAAATTGTTGTACCATTAACTAAGGAGGACACTGAAAAATTATGGACAGAAAGTGAACCTTGGCAAAGAGCTTGCAGTAATTTTTTGGGAGAAATTAACAGCAAATATCCAAAAAGCAATAGAATTGATCTTATAAAGAGAGCTGATTGGATCTTGCCTCGAATTGTACGGCAAAAACCCATATCTGGAGTTTGTACATTTTATACAGATGCCAACAAAGAAGGAAAGGCAGGTTACAAACCAGAAAATTTAAGTAAAGTGGTTCAAAGTCCGTATAATTCAGTTCAAAAATCAGAATTGTATGCTATTTTGTTGGTATTAAT